>NC_057806.1:252085640-252298256 GCF_018294505.1 Triticum aestivum | reverse complement strand
TCCAGAGTGTGCTTTTCCCTTGTTTACGTGCCGCGCCGTGATTTTGTTAGTGTTCTAGGCTCGCGTCTCTAGCACAGTCTAGCCTAGGACCAGCAGAGTACCGTCGTTGAGCGTTTATTCAACTTTGCATCTCTGAATTGATTATTGCTGACCCTTTTTGCTACCATATTATAAGCCTTCCCAGCTCCACATACATCTACGTCGTGCGTTTGACTCTCCCTGGTAATCGCTCTATCCAAGCTTTGAGAGTTTTTGACTACAACGGTTGCCGATCACCGCCTGCTGCTGGGTAAGAACTGGTAAGAATTTGAGATTTGCTTGACGGATTTGTGACACCCACCACCACCACTTGTTCGTAGTCTGTAGGATCATATTCTTGTGTGTTTCTATTGCTGCTAACCATGCCAGGATCACAAGCCGACGAGATTGACTGGGAGAATTTATCGAACAAGGAGCTTCATGATAAGTTTCAGCAAATGATGACTGAACAGGTGCAAGATGTGCTGAACAATTTTGAAGAGGCCATGGAGAAGATCACTGGCTTTGAGAAGGCGTTCGAAACAAAGCTCGATAACAAGTTTAATGAATTGCTCGCGCGTCTTCCACCACCACCACCCGCTGCAGCTAACGCACCTCTCCAACAACAACAACAACAACGACTACCTCCACGTCGCGAAGCAGACCTCTGCCGAGCAAGCCGTGTTCCTCTTGCGTTTGGCCAAACTGTTGGTGCTGCTGTTGATACTTCTGTGGCTCCTGCTGCTGATGCGGAGGAGGATGATTATGTGGGAGATTATGAGGATGAGGTTGATCAAAATCAACACTACGTGCAGCCACCTGTACCACCACCAGCAGGTCGACCTCAGGTATATATTCGTAATGGTAGGCCTGCACCACCACCTCAGGTACGAGATGATGTCCATATTCCTAAACTGAAATTGAATATTCCACCATTTGAGGGTAGATATGTTCCTGATATATATCTTACTTGGGAGTTAGAAACTGAACAACGATTTACATGTTTACAATATCCTGAGGAGAGACGAGTTGCTGCTGCCGTTTGTGCTTTCACTAGTTTTGCATGTGTATGGTGGTCTGAACATTGTAGATTATATCCTATTCTAACTACTTGGGCTACTTTGAAAACTGCTATGCGTACGCGTTGGGTTCCACCATATTATCAACGTGAATTGCTTCAAAAATTGCAGCGTTTAAGACAAGGGAAAAATTCTGTAGAAGAATATTATCAGGAATTACAAACTGGCATGATTAGATGTGGTATTGTTGAGGAGAATGAAGCTATGCTTGCACGTTTTCTGGGTGGATTAAATAGAGAGATTCAGACCATTCTAGACTATAAGGAGTATACTAATATCACTCGTTTATTCCATCTTGCTTGTAAAGCTGAACGTGAAGTGCAGGATCGACAAGCATTGGGGCGAACTAACTTTTCTGCAGGCCGACCTTCATCATGGACACCACGTGCATCTTCTACTTCAACTGCACCAGCACCTCCATCCGGTGCCACCTCCAGCCGTGATACAAGAAAACAGGCACAACCACCATTATCTTCCAAGAGCGCACCTGCGGGTCCTGCACAGCGTTCTTCTTCTTCCATGGCATCAACAGGGCACACAAGTGATATTATTTGTCGTCGTTGTAAGGGACGAGGTCATTATGCGAGGGAATGCAAATCTCCGCGTGTGATGATTGCTACCGCGGATGGTGGATATGAGTCCGCTAGTGACTATGATGAGGAGACATTGGCTCTTATTACACGTGAAGAACATGGTGGAGATGATTCTGATCATGAGATGCAATACATGGCTCCTGAAGACGCTGACAGGTATGAATGTTTAGTTGCTCAACGTGTTTTGAGTGTGCAGGTCACACAAGCTGAGCAAAATCAGAGGCACAATTTGTTCCATACCAAGGGAGTTGTGAAGGAACGTTCTGTGCGCGTCATAATAGACGGAGGGAGCTGCAACAACTTGGCTAGCATGGAGATGGTGGAGAAGCTTTCTCTCACCACAAGACCACATCCACATCCTTACTACATCCAATGGTTCAACAACAGCGGCAAGGTTAAGGTAACACGTACTGTTCGTGTGCATTTTAGTATCTCTACATATGCTGATTATGTTGATCGTGATGTGGTACCTATGCAAGCATGTTCCTTATTACTTGGTAGACCATGGCAATTTGATAAAAATTCTGTACACCATGGTAGAAACAATCACTATACTCTTGTTCATAAGGATAAAAATATTACTTTGCTTCCTATGACTCCTGATTCCATTTTGAAAGATGATATTAATAGAGCTAATAAAGCAAAACAGGAGAAGAATAAGAGTGAAAATCAGATTGTGGCAAAAGAATTTGAGCAACAAATGAAGCCTAATAATAAACCATCTAGTGTTGCTTCTGAAATTAAATTGAAAAGTGCATGTTTATTTGCCACCAAATCTGATATTGATGAGCTAGATTTCAGCAAATCTGTTTGCTATGCTTTTGTGTGCAAAGAGGCATTATTTTCATTCGAGGACGTGCCTTCCTCTTTGCCTCCTGCTGTCACTAACATTTTGCAGGAGTTCGCTGACGTTTTTCCACAAGACGTATGATAGAGGCAAAGGTGTCCCGTCTTTCGATGAGATGATGGATATCGCTTTGGTGGAAGTCGACATTGACGATCCGACTACGAACGTGCGAGGACGTCGCGCCTTAGCAATCGCTAAACCAACTCCGAGAGGTTATTGACCACGCCGGAGCACGATCAACCTGACCACGAGGGTCTGTTTCCTGCGAGCAAACGAAGAACAAGCAAGAAACTAAGATTGCAATCTGGATATTGCGAATATAAGATGAAAGCTTTATTGATCAAGGTGGGGTTCTGTGACGCCTTTGTCTGGTCGTTGAACACAAACGAAGTACGCGAAGTTGCAGCTATGGCGAACTTTTAATCTAAACAAAACCCAAAGTCTAAACGATGCCCTAAGGGCTGTATATATGGAGGAAGAGGGGGGAATTTCGTGGCCCTTGGTGGAGGGGTCCGAAATCAACCATATCTCTTGTTTCCCCACACATACGGACTCTAAAAATAGCCTATACTTATGTATTTCGAAATTACATGGGCCTGGCCCAATAATAAGGTGACGCAGCACCTAAAATAGCCTCGGGACGAAATTTATGAAGTGGCATCTTGTATATTTCGTCCAAGGCTTCATGCACCCATTATGGTGGCTTCAAAGTCCTGAAATCATCACTTGTAACTCCGTTCTTGTTGCCCTTGCGCATGCCATCATCTCCATGCTTGTTCTTGCTCCAATGTTCATCCTTCTCCAAGCTAGGCCCTTCATTTGTAAGCAAAACAAATGTATCCAATTTAGGCAGCATCATATTCTCATGAACATTAGAATCATTACCAAGAAACGAAAGTACCTGGTAATTTAGTTGGCGTGCACGAGCTCTAGTAATTGGTCCAGTATGTATAGCAGCAGGGGCTGTGGGTGTAACAATTGTATTGATGTCCTCATCAGTGTTCCTCTTGCGTTTGGCCAAACTGTTGGTGCTGCTGTTGATACTTCTGTGGCTCCTGCTGCTGATGCGGAGGAGGATGATTATGTGGGAGATTATGAGGATGAGGTTGATCAAAATCAACACTACGTGCAGCCACCTGTACCACCACCAGCAGGTCGACCTCAGGTATATATTCATAATGGTAGGCCTGCACCACCACCTCAGGTACGAGATGATGTCCATATTCCTAAACTGAAATTGAATATTCCACCATTTGAGGGTAGATATGTTCCTGATATATATCTTACTTGGGAGTTAGAAACTGAACAACGATTTACATGTTTACAATATCCTGAGGAGAGACTAGTTGCTGCTGCTGTTTGTGCTTTCACTAGTTTTGCATGTGTATGGTGGTCTGAACATTGTAGATTATATCCTATTCCAACTACTTGGGCTGCTTTGAAAACTGCTATGCGTACGCGTTGGGTTCCACCATATTATCAACGTGAATTGCTTCAAAAATTGCAGCGTTTAAGACAAGGGAAAAATTCTGTAGAAGAATATTATCAGGAATTACAAACTGGCATGATTAGATGTGGTATTGTTGAGGAGAATGAAGCTATGCTTGCACGTTTTCTGGGTGGATTAAATAGAGAGATTCAGACCATTTTAGACTATAAGGAGTATACTAATATCACTCGTTTATTCCATCTTGCTTGTAAAGCTGAACGTGAAGTGCAGGATCGACAAGCATTGGGGCGAACTAATTTTTCTGCAGGCCGACCTTCATCATGGACACCACGTGCATCTTCTACTTCAACTGCACCAGCACCTCCATCCGGTGCCACCTCCAGCCGTGATACAAGAAAACAGGCACAACCACCATTATCTGCCAAGAGCGCACCTGCGGGGCCTGCACAGCGTTCTTCTTCTTCCATGGCATCAACAGGGCACACAAGTGATATTATTTGTCGTCGTTGTAAGGGAGGAGGTCATTATGCGAGAGAATGCAAATCTCCGCATGTGATGATTGCTACCGCGGATGGTGGATATGAGTCCGCTAGTGACTATGATGAGGAGACTTTGGCTCTTATTACACGTGAAGAACATGGTGGAGATGATTCTGATCATGAGACGCAATACATGGCTCCTGAAGACGCTGACAGGTATGAATGTTTAGTTGCTCAACGTGTTTTGAGTGTGCAGGTCACACGAGCTGAGCAAAATCAGAGGCACAATTTGTTCCATACCAAGGGAGTTGTGAAGGAACGTTCTGTGCGCGACATCATAGACGGAGGGAGCTGCAACAACTTGGCTAGCATGGAGATGGTGGAGAAGCTTTCTCTCACCACAAGACCACATCCACATCCTTACTACATCCAATGGTTCAACAACAGCGGCAAGGTTAAGGTAACACGTACTGTTCGTGTGCATTTTAGTATCTCTACATATGCTGATTATGTTGATTGTGATGTGGTACCTATGCAAGCATGTTCCTTATTACTTGGTAGACCATGGCAATTTGATAAAAATTCTGTACACCATGGTAGAAACAATCACTATACTCTTGTTCATAAGGATAAAAATATTACTTTGCTTCCTATGACTCCTGATTCCATTTTGAAAGATGATATTAATAGAGCTAATAAAGCAAAACAGGAGACGAATAAGAGCGAAAATCAGATTGTGACAAAAGAATTTGAGCAACAAATGAAGCCTAATAATAAACCATCTAGTGTTGCTTCTGAAATTAAATTGAAAAGTGCATGTTTATTTGCCACCAAATCTGATATTGATGAGCTAGATTTCAGCAAATCTGTTTGCTATGCTTTTGTGTGCAAAGAGGCATTATTTTCATTCGAGGACGTGCCTTCCTCTTTGCCTCCTGCTGTCACTAACATTTTGCAGGAGTTCGCTGACGTCTTTCCACAAGACGTGCCACCAGGATTACCGCCTATTCGAGGGATTGAGCATCAGATTGACTTAATTCCCGGTGCTTCACTGCCAAACCGTGCACCATACCGTACCAATCCAGAGGAGACGAAGGAGATTATGCGTCAAGTACAAGAGCTTCTCGACAAAGGTTATATACGCGAATCCCTTAGTCCTTGTGCTGTTCCTATTATTCTAGTGCCGAAAAAGGATGGTACATCACGTATGTGTGTTGATTGTAGACGCATTAATAATATTACTATTCGTTATCGTCATCCTATTCCTAGGCTAGATGATATGCTTGATGAATTGAGTGGCTCTACAATATTCTCCAAAGTTGATTTGCGTAGTGGCTACCATCAAATTCGTATGAAATTGGGAGATGAATGGAAAACAGCATTTAAAACTAAGTTTGGATTATATGAGTGGTTAGTCATGCCTTTTGGGTTAACTAATGCACCTAGTACTTTCATGAGATTAATGAACGAAGTTTTACGTGCTTTCATTGGACGATTTGTGGTAGTTTACTTTGATGACATATTGATTTATAGCAGATCTTTGGAAGAACATTTGGAACATTTACGTGCTGTTTTTATTGCTCTACGTGATGCACGTTTGTTTGGTAACCTTGGGAAGTGCACCTTTTGCACCGACCGTGATAGAGGCAAAGGTGTCCCGTCTTTCGATGAGATGGTGGATTTCGCTTTGGTGGAAGTCGACTTTGACGATCCGACTACGAACGTGCGAGGACGTCGCGCCTTAGCAATCGCTAAACCAACTCCGAGAGGTTATTGACCACGCCGGAGCACGATCAACCTGACCACGAGGGTCTGTTTCCTGCGAGCAAACGAAGAACAAGCAAGAAACTGAGATTGCAATCTGGATATTGCGAATATAAGATGAAAGCTTTATTGATCAAGGTGGGGTTCTGTGACGCCTTTGTCTGGTCGTTGAACACAAACGAAGTACGTGAAGTTGCAGCTATGGCGAACTTTTAATCTAAACAAAACCCAAAGTCTAAACGATGCCCTAAGGGCTGTATATATGGAGGAAGAGGGGGGGAATTTCGTGGCCCTTGGTGGAGGGGTCCGAAATCAACCCTATCTCTTGTTTCCCCACACATACGGACTCTAAAAATAGCCTATACTTATGTATTTCGAAATTACATGGGCCTGGCCCAATAATAAGGTGACGCAGCACCTAAAATAGCCTCGGGACGAAATTTATGAAGTGGCGTCTTGTATCTTTCGTCCAAGGCTTCATGCACCCATTATGGTGGCTTCAAAGTCCTGAAATCATCACTTGTAACTCCGTTCTTGTTTCCCTTGCGCATGCCATCATCTCCATGCTTGTTCTTGCTCCAATGTTCATCCTTCTCCAAGCTAGGCCCTTCATTTGTAAGCAAAACAAATGTATCCAATTTAGGCAGCATCATATTCTCATGAACATTAGAATCATTACCAAGAAACGAAAGTACCTGGTAATTTAGTTGGCGTGCACGAGCTCTAGTAATTGGTCCAGTATGTATAGCAGCAGGGGCTGTGGGTGTAACAATTGTATTGATGTCCTCATCAGTGTTCCTCTTGCGTTTGGCCAAACTGTTGGTGCTGCTGTTGATACTTCTGTGGCTCCTGCTGCTGATGCGGAGGAGGATGATTATGTGGGAGATTATGAGGATGAGGTTGATCAAAATCAACACTACGTGCAGCCACCTGTACCACCACCAGCAGGTCGACCTCAGGTATATATTCATAATGGTAGGCCTGCACCACCACCTCAGGTACGAGATGATGTCCATATTCCTAAACTGAAATTGAATATTCCACCATTTGAGGGTAGATATGTTCCTGATATATATCTTACTTGGGAGTTAGAAACTGAACAACGATTTACATGTTTACAATATCCTGAGGAGAGACTAGTTGCTGCTGCTGTTTGTGCTTTCACTAGTTTTGCATGTGTATGGTGGTCTGAACATTGTAGATTATATCCTATTCCAACTACTTGGGCTGCTTTGAAAACTGCTATGCGTACGCGTTGGGTTCCACCATATTATCAACGTGAATTGCTTCAAAAATTGCAGCGTTTAAGACAAGGGAAAAATTCTGTAGAAGAATATTATCAGGAATTACAAACTGGCATGATTAGATGTGGTATTGTTGAGGAGAATGAAGCTATGCTTGCACGTTTTCTGGGTGGATTAAATAGAGAGATTCAGACCATTCTAGACTATAAGGAGTATACTAATATCACTCGTTTATTCCATCTTGCTTGTAAAGCTGAACGTGAAGTGCAGGATCGACAAGCATTGGCGCGAACTAACTTTTCTGCAGGCCGACCTTCCTCATGGACGCCGTGTGCATCTTCTACGTACTGTTCGTGTGCATTTTAGTATCTCTACATATGCTGATTATGTTGATTGTGATGTGGTACCTATGCAAGCATGTTCCTTATTACTTGGTAGACCATGGCAATTTGATAAAAATTCTGTACACCATGGTAGAAACAATCACTATACTCTTGTTCATAAGGATAAAAATATTACTTTGCTTCCTATGACTCCTGATTCCATTTTGAAAGATGATATTAATAGAGCTAATAAAGCACAACAGGAGAAGAATAAGAGTGAAAATCAGATTGTGGCAAAAGAATTTGAGCAACAAATGAAGCCTAATAATAAACCATCTAGTGTTGCTTCTGAAATTAAATTGAAAAGTGCATGTTTATTTGCCACCAAATCTGATATTGATGAGCTAGATTTCAGCAAATCTGTTTGCTATGCTTTTGTGTGCAAAGAGGCATTATTTTCATTCGAGGACATGCCTTCCTCTTTGCCTCCTGCTGTCACTAACATTTTGCAGGAGTTCGCTGACGTCTTTCCACAAGACGTGCCACCGGGATTACCGCCTATTCGAGGGATTGAGCATCAAATTGACTTAATTCCCGGTGCTTCACTGCCAAACTGTGCACCATACCGTACCAATCCAGAGGAGACGAAGGAGATTATGCGTCAAGTACAAGAGCTTCTCGACAAAGGTTATATACGCGAATCCCTTAGTCCTTGTGCTGTTCCTATTATTCTAGTGCCGAAAAAGGATGGTACATCACGTATGTGTGTTGATTGTAGAGGCATTAATAATATTACTATTCGTTATCGTCATCCTATTCCTAGGCTAGATGATATGCTTGATGAATTGAGTGGCTCTACAATATTCTCCAAAGTTGATTTGCGTAGTGGATACCATCAAATTCGTATGAAATTGGGAGATGAATGGAAAACAGCATTTAAAACTAAGTTTGGATTATATGAGTGGTTAGTCATGCCTTTTGGGTTAACTAATGCGCCTAGTACTTTCATGAGACTAATGAACGAAGTTTTACGTGCTTTCATTGGACGAATTGTGGTAGTCTATTTTGATGATATACTGATTTATAGCAGATCTTTGGAAGAACATTTGGAACATTTACGTGTTGTTTTTATTGCTCTACGTGATGCACGTTTGTTTGGTAACCTTGGGAAGTGCACCTTTTGCACCGACCGAGTATCTTTTCTTGGCTATGTTGTTACTCCACAGGGAATTGAAGTTGACAATGCCAAGATTGAAGCTATTGAGAGTTGGCCGCAGCCCAAAACGGTCACACAAGTGAGGAGTTTTCTTGGCCTCGCTGGATTCTATAGGCGTTTTGTGAGAGATTTCAGCACCATTGCTGCACCTCTCAACGAGCTTATAAAGAAGGATGTGCCTTTTTTTTGGGGTACCGCACAGGAAGAAGCCTTCACGGTATTGAAAGATAAGTTGACACATGCTCCTTTACTCCAACTTCCTGATTTTAATAAGACTTTTGAGCTTGAATGTGATGCTAGTGGAATTGGATTAGGAGGTGTGTTATTACAAGATGGCAAACCTGTTGCATACTTTTCTGAAAAATTGAGTGGGCCTAGTCTGAATTATTCTACTTATGATAAAGAATTATATGCTCTTGTTCGGACTTTAGAAACATGGCAACATTATTTATGGCCCAAAGAATTTGTTATACATTCTGATCATGAATCTTTGAAACATATTAAAAGTCAAGCTAAACTGAATCGTAGACATGCTAAATGGGTTGAATTCATTGAGACTTTCCCTTATGTCATTAAACACAAGAAGGGAAAAGAAAATGTTATTGCTGATGCATTGTCTCGTCGCTATACTATGCTTTCACAACTTGACTTCAAAATATTTGGTTTGGAGACCATCAAAGATCAATATGTGCATGATGCTGATTTTAAAGATGTAATGTAGAATTGTAAAGAAGGAAGAATGTGGAACAAGTTTGTCGTTAACGATGGATTTGTGTTTCGTGCTAACAAGCTATGCATTCCAGCTAGCTCCGTTCGTCTTTTGTTGTTGCAGGAGGCGCATTGATAGAGGCGGAGGTGTCCCGTCTTTGGATGAGATGATGGATTTCGCTTTGGTGGAAATTGATTTTGACGATCCGACTACGAACGTGCGAGGACGTCGCGCCTTAGCAATCGCTAAACCAACTCCGAGAGGTTATTGACCACGCCGGAGCACGATCAACCTGACCACGAGGGTCTGTTTCCTGCGAGCAAACGAAGAACAAGCAAGAAACTGAGATTGCAATCTGGATATTGCAAATATAAGATGAAAGCTTTATTGATCAAGGTGGGGTTCTGTGACGCCTTTGTCTGGTCGTTGAACACAAACGAAGTACGCGAAGTTGCAGCTATGGCGAACTTTTAATCTAAACAAAACCCAAAGTCTAAACGATGCCCTAAGGGCTGTATATATGGAGGAAGAGGGGGGAATTTCGTGGCCCTTGGTGGAGGGGTCCGAAATCAACCCTATCTCTTGTTTCCCCACACATACGGACTCTAAAAATAGCCTATACTTATGTATTTCGAAATTACATGGGCCTGGCCCAATAATAAGGTGACGCAGCACCTGAAATAGCCTCGGAACGAAATTTATGAAGTGGCATCTTGTATATTTCGTCCAAGGCTTCATGCACCCATTATGGTGGCTTCAAAGTCCTGAAATCATCACTTGTAACTCCGTTCTTGTTCCCCTTGCGCATGCCATCATCTCCATGCTTGTTCTTGCTCCAATGTTCATCCTTCTCCAAGCTAGGCCCTTCATTTGTAAGCAAAACAAATGTATCCAATTTAGGCAGCATCATATTCTCATGAACATTAGAATCATTACCAAGAAACGAAAGTACCTGGTAATTTAGTTGGCGTGCACGAGCTCTAGTAATTGGTCCAGTATGTATAGCAGCAGGGGCTGTGGGTGTAACAATTGTATTGATGTCCTCATCAGTGTTCCTCTTGCGTTTGGCCAAACTGTTGGTGCTGCTGTTGATACTTCTGTGGCTCCTGCTGCTGATGCGGAGGAGGATGATTATGTGGGAGATTATGAGGATGAGGTTGATCAAAATCAGCACTACGTGCAGCCACCTGTACCACCACCAGCAGGTCGACCTCAGGTATATATTCGTAATGGTAGGCCTGCACCACCACCTCAGGTACGAGATGATGTCCATATTCCTAAACTGAAATTGAATATTCCACCATTTGAGGGTAGATATGTTCCTGATATATATCTTACTTGGGAGTTAGAAACTGAACAACGATTTACATGTTTACAATATCCTGAGGAGAGACGAGTTGCTGCTGTTGTTTGTGCTTTCACTAGTTTTGCATGTGTATGGTGGTCTGAACATTGTAGATTATATCCTATTCCAACTACTTGGGCTGCTTTGAAAACTGCTATGCGTACGCGTTGGGTTCCACCATATTATCAATGTGAATTGCTTCAAAAATTGCAGCGTTTAAGACAAGGGAAAAATTCTGTAGAAGAATATTATCAGGAATTACAAACTGGCATGATTAGATGTGGTATTGTTGAGGAGAATGAAGCTATGCTTGCACGTTTTCTGGGTGGATTAAATAGAGAGATTCAGACCATTCTAGACTATAAGGAGTATACTAATATCACTCGTTTATTCCATCTTGCTTGTAAAGCTGAACGTGAAGTGCAGGATCGACAAGCATTGGGGCGAACTAACTTTTCTGCAGGCCGACCTTCATCATGGACACCACGTGCATCTTCTACTTCAACTGCACCAGCACCTCCATCCGGTGCCACCTCC
The DNA here is from genome assembly GCF_018294505.1 of Triticum aestivum. NCBI lineage: Eukaryota > Viridiplantae > Streptophyta > Magnoliopsida > Poales > Poaceae > Triticum > Triticum aestivum. The sequence continues at coordinate 252,286,652 of NC_057806.1, read as the reverse complement.
AGCCGTGATACAAGAAAACAGGCACAACCACCATTATCTTCCAAGAGCGCACCTGCGGGTCCTGCACAGCGTTCTTCTTCTTCCATGGCATCAACAGGGCACACAAGTGATATTATTTGTCGTCGTTGTAAGGGACGAGGTCATTATGCGAGGGAATGCAAATCTCCGCGTGTGATGATTGCTACCGCGGATGGTGGATATGAGTCCGCTAGTGACTATGATGAGGAGACATTGGCTCTTATTACACGTGAAGAACATGGTGGAGATGATTCTGATCATGAGATGCAATACATGGCTCCTGAAGACGCTGACAGGTATGAATGTTTAGTTGCTCAACGTGTTTTGAGTGTGCAGGTCACACAAGCTGAGCAAAATCAGAGGCACAATTTGTTCCATACCAAGGGAGTTGTGAAGGAACGTTCTGTGCGCGTCATAATAGACGGAGGGAGCTGCAACAACTTGGCTAGCATGGAGATGGTGGAGAAGCTTTCTCTCACCACAAGACCACATCCACATCCTTACTACATCCAATGGTTCAACAACAGCGGCAAGGTTAAGGTAACACGTACTGTTCGTGTGCATTTTAGTATCTCTACATATGTTGATTATGTTGATTGTGATGTGGTACCTATGCAAGCATGTTCCTTATTACTTGGTAGACCATGGCAATTTGATAAAAATTCTGTACACCATGGTAGAAACAATCACTATACTCTTGTTCATAAGGATAAAAATATTACTTTGCTTCCTATGACTCCTGATTCCATTTTGAAAGATGATATGCTTGATGAATTGAGTGGCTCTACAATATTCTCCAAAGTTGATTTGCGTAGTGGCTACCATCAAATTCGTATGAAATTGGGAGATGAATGGAAAACAGCATTTAAAACTAAGTTTGGATTATATGAGTGGTTAGTCATGCCTTTTGGGTTAACTAATGCACCTAGTACTTTCATGAGATTAATGAACGAAGTTTTACGTGCTTTCATTGGACGATTTGTGGTAGTTTACTTTGATGACATATTGATTTATAACAGATCTTTGGAAGAACATTTGGAACATTTACGTGCTGTTTTTATTGCTCTACGTGATGCACGTTTGTTTGGTAACCTTGGGAAGTGCACCTTTTGCACCGACCGAGTATCTTTTCTTGGCTATGTTGTTACTCCACAGGGAATTGAAGTTGACAAAGCCAAGATTGAAGCTATTGAGAGTTGGCCGCAGCCCAAAACGGTCACACAAGTGAGGAGTTTTCTTGGCCTCGCTGGATTCTATAGGCGTTTTGTGAGAGATTTCAGCACCATTGCTGCACCTCTCAACGAGCTTACAAAGAAGGATGTGCCTTTTGTTTGGGGTACCGCACAGGAAGAAGCCTTCACGGTATTGAAAGATAAGTTGACACATGCTCCTTTACTCCAACTTCCTGATTTTAATAAGACTTTTGAGCTTGAATGTGATGCTAGTGGAATTGGATTAGGAGGTGTGTTATTACAAGATGGCAAACCTGTTGCATACTTTTCTGAAAAATTGAGTGGGCCTAGTCTGAATTATTCTACTTATGATAAAGAATTATATGCTCTTGTTCGGACTTTAGAAAATGGCACACTTTATACCATGTCATAAAAGCGATGATGCTGTTAATGTTGCTGATTTGTTCTTTCGTGAAATTATTCGCTTGCATGGTGTGCCAAATACTATTGTTTCAGATCATGATACTAAATTTCTTAGCCATTTTTGGAGATGTTTATGGGCTAAGTTGGGGACTAAACTGCTTTTTAGTACTACTTGTCACCCCCAAACTGATGGACAAACTGAAGTAGTCAATAGAACGTTGTCTACTATGCTTAGGGCTGTTTTGAAGAATAATAAGAAAATGTGGGAGGAATGCTTGCCTCATATTGAATTTGCTTATAATCGTTCATTGCATTCTACTACTAAGATGTGCCCTTTTGAAGTTGTGTATGGTTTCCTACCTCGTGCACCTATTGATTTGTTGCCTCTTCCATCTTCGGAGAAGGTTAATTTTGATGCTAAACAACGTGCTGAATTGATTTTAAAAATGCATGAGTTAACTAAGGAAAATATTGAGCGTATGAATGCTAAATATAAACTTGCTGGAGATAAGGGTAGAAAACATGTTGTGTTTGCACCTGGAGATCTTGTTTGGTTACATTTGCGTAAGGATAGATTTCCTGATTTGCGCAAATCAAAGCTAATGCCACGTGCTGATGGTCCCTTTAAGGTGTTAGAGAAAATAAATGATAATGCATATAAACTTGAGCTGCCTGCAGATTTTGGGGTTAGTCCCACTTTTAACATTGCAGATTTGAAGCCTTATTTGGGTGAGGAAGATGAACTTCCGTCGAGGACGACTTCATTTCAAGAAGGGGAGGATGATGAGGACATCAATACAATTGTTACACCCACAGCCCCTGCTGCTATACATACTAGACCAATTACTAGAGCTCGTGCACGCCAACTAAATTACCAGGTACTTTCGTTTCTTGGTAATGATTCTAATGTTCATGAGAATATGATGCTGCCTAAATTGGATACATTTGTTTTGCTTATAAATGAAGGGCCTAGCTTGGAGAAGGATGAACATTGGAGCAAGAACAAGCATGGAGATGATGGCATGCGCAAGGGGAACAAGAACGGAGTTACAAGTGATGATTTCAGGACTTTGAAGCCACCATAATGGGTGCATGAAGCCTTGGACGAAATATACAAGATGCCACTTCATAAATTTCGTCCCGAGGCTATTTTAGGTGCTGCGTCACCTTATTATTGGGCCAGGCCCATGTAATTTCGAAATACATAAGTATAGGCTATTTTTAGAGTCCGTATGTGTGGGGAAACAAGAGATAGGGTTGATTTCGGACCCCTCCGCCAAGGGCCACGAAATTCCCCCCTCTTCCTCCATATATACAGCCCTTAGGGCATCGTTTAGACGTTGGGTTTTGTTTAGATTAAAAGTTCGCCATAGCTGCAACTTCGCGTACTTCGTTTGTGTTCAACGACCAGACAAAGGCGTCACAGAACCCCACCTTGATCAATAAAGCTTTCATCTTATATTCGCAATATCCAGATTGCAATCTTAGTTTCTTGCTTGTTCTTCGTTTGCTCGCAGGAAACAGACCCTCGTGGTCAGGTTGATCGTGCTCCGGCGTGGTCAATAACCTCTCGGAGTTGGTTTAGCGATTGCTAAGGCGTGACGTCCTCGCACGTTCGTAGTCGGATCGTCAAAGTCGACTTCCACCAAAGCAAAATCCACCATCTCATCGAAAGACGGGACACCTTTGCCTCTATCAAACACGGCTTGCTCGGCGGAGGTCTGCTTCGCGACGTGGAGGTAGTCGTTGTTGTTGTTGTTGGAGAGGTGCGTTAGGTGCAGGGGGTGGTGGTGGTGGAAGACGCGCGAGCAATTCATTAAACTTGTTATCGAGCTTTGTTTCGAACGTCTTCTCAAGGCTAGTGATCTTCTCCATGGCCTATTCAAAATTGTTCAGCACATCTTGCACCTGTTCAGTCATCATGTGCTGAAACTTATCATGAAGCTCGTTGTTCGATAAATTCTCCCAGTCAATCTCGTCGGCTTGTGATCCTGGCATGGTTAGCAGCAATAGAAACACACAAGAATATGATCCTACAGACTACGAACAAGTGGTGGTGGTGGGTGTCACAAATCCGTCAAGCAAATCTCAAATTCTTACCAGTTCTTACCCAGCAGCAGGCGGTGATCGGCAACCGTTGTAGTCAAAAACTCTCAAAGCTTGGATAGAGCGATTACCAGGGAGAGTCAAACGCACGACGTAGATGTATGTGGAGCTGGGAAGGCTTATAATATGGTAGCAAAAAGGGTCAGCAATAATCAATTCAGAGATGCAAAGTTGAATAAACGCTCAACGACGGTACTGTGCTGGTCCTAGGCTAGACTGTGCTAGAGACGCGAGCCTAGAACACTAACAAAATCACACTCTGAATTTTTTTTTCGCTCTTTTTTTTTACGCTCTTTTTTTTTGCGCTGCTTTTTTTTTGCGAAAAATCACTATAATGGCAAGTGTCTCAAAACTCTTCCTAGCTCAAACTGACAGGATGGGCACGAAATTTTTTCGACCATTTTTTTTTTCGACTGCCCGGACCCAAAAACTGGAAACGGGTCAAAAAAAACTTCCTATAATGGCACCTGTCTCAAAACACTCAGAAACACCTAAAAATAGGATAGCCAGAAATTTTTTCGAAAAATGCGTTTTCGAAAAATTTTGGGCCTAAACGGAGCGTGGCTACCCGGCTCCGGCAAGGAAACACGAATCGGAATCTAGATGGATCCCGAAAACAAACCTAATAAGCAAAGAACTCGGATTGGTGGTGGATATATGGTGGTGGTATATGGCAGCGGTGGTGGTAGCGGTTGTAGTATATGGATATGGATCGGTGGTGGTATATGGATACGGATTGGTGGTGGTATATGGATACGGATTCGGAGCAGTGGCGGAGAAGCGGTGGTGGTAGATGGCAGGGGCGATGATGATGGTGCGGCGGCGGCGTTACAACTTATGACAAGAACTCGAAACTCTAAAAGACTAGACTCTAAGACAAGCAACTAGACACGACGATGCAACCGCAAATTCAACAAAGCAAAACCCTAAAAAGATTATGCAAGACTCAGATTGGTTCGGATATGATGAACTAACCCTATTTTTTTTTGGCTTTTTCGTGGACTATAGGTATGAAGAACAGACTCGATCTAAACTACGAAAAACTGTAAAATCTCATCGAGCAACCTGGAAATCTGATACCACTTGATAGAGGCAAAGGTGTCCCGTCTTTCGATGAGATGATGGATATCGCTTTGGTGGAAGTCGACTTTGACGATCCGACTACGAACGTGCGAGGACGTCGCGCCTTAGCAATCACTAAACCAACTCCGAGAGGTTATTGACCACGCCGGAGCATGATCAACCTGACCACGAGGGTCTGTTTCCTGCGAGCAAACGAAGAACAAGCAAGAAACTAAGATTGCAATCTGGATATTGCGAATATAAGATGAAAGCTTTATTGTTCAAGGTGGGGTTCTGTAACGCCTTTGTCTGGTCGTTGAACACAAACGAAGTACGCGAAGTTGCAGCTATGGCGAACTTTTAATCTAAACAAAACCCAAAGTCTAAACGATGCCCTAAGGGCTGTATATATGGAGGAAGAGGGGGGAATTTCGTGGCCCTTGGTGGAGGGGTCCGAAATCAACCCTATCTCTTGTTTCCCCACACATACGGACTCTAAAAATAGCCTATACTTATGTATTTCGAAATTACATGGGCCTAGCCCAATAATAAGGTGACGCAGCACCTAAAATAGCCTCGGGACGAAATTTATGAAGTGGCATCTTGTATATTTCGTCCAAGGCTTCATGCACCCATTATGGTGGCTTCAAAGTCCTGAAATCATCACTTGTAACTCTGTTCTTGTTCCCCTTGCGCATGCCATCATCTCTATGCTTGTTCTTGCTCCAATGTTCATCCTTCTCCAAGCTAGGCCCTTCATTTGTAAGCAAAACAAATGTATCCAATTTAGGCAGCATCATATTCTCATGAACATTAGAATCATTACCAAGAAACGAAAGTACCTGGTAATTTAGTTGGCGTGCACGAGCTCTAGTAATTGGTCCAGTATGTATAGCAGCAGGGGCTGGGGGTGTAACAATTGTATTGATGTCCTCATCACGTGCTACCCACCATTCATTGTCATAATCATAGTTGAGATCGTTCACATCTTCGCTTGATCCAATCTGCATCTTATCTAGTTTGTTTTGGAAAGAGGGAGAAAAAAAGAGAGAGAAAAAAACGATAAAAAAAGAGAAAAAAAGTCAGAGACAAAAAAGAGAGAAAGAAAAAAAAGAGAGAAGAAAAAAAAACAAAATTCGGATCTTTTTAGACTCAATCTCGTAGTTGAATTCGGATTGGAATCTGTTTTGTGCACTGTTCAGTAAAACAGGCATAACTTCCTCATACGAAGTCCGTTTTGCCTCCGCGGGTACTCAAACGAAAGCTAGCGACGAGCCGCATCTAAATAGTTGAAGAAGCTAGTTCAATATTTGTCACCTCAAAATCGGCTTCTAAATAGGTCTTTTTGCCCTCCGAAGTTCATGAACACAGCTTATTCCAGTTTTTCAGGCCAGTTTTCAAATTTTTTGACGCCTCATATCAACTCGGAATTGAGTGATTCCATTTGTGTTTGAAAAAGCTTGAGTCAATACCATTCTTAAAAAAATCAAAAAAATTGGCACAAACTTTTTCAGAGGAAAGTTGGAGACAAAGTTGTTGATATATCCTGCTTGGCTGTTGTTTCACATCATTATCTTTACTGCCGTTGTGATCTTCACTTATATCTTGCTGTCCAGAGCTACTTAGTATCCTTCATTGATGCTAGTTGTGCTAGGACGTGACCTCATTAGTGTTCTAGGCTCGTGTCTCTTGTTCGGTCTAGCCTAGGACCAGCACAGTACCGTCGTTGAGCGTTTATTCAACATCGCATCTCTGAATTGATTATTGCTAATCTTTTGCTACCATATATAGGCAACCCAGCTCCACATATTTCTACACCGTGTATACGTACGTTCCCCTGGCAATCGCTTTACACAATCTTCAGAGTTATTTGACACCGCTGGTTGCTTGTCACCACCTGCTGCTTGGTAAGAACTTGTAAGATATTGATTTTTCTTTACTGTGAGCGCTTTACCACCACACCATAGTAGTTCATAGGTACATTATTCTTGAATTTTGTTTCTTGTTTCTACTAATCATGACAGGTTCTGAAGATAGAAGTTCTTGGACGACGGACACATCTTCACCATCACGAGAGTTGGGACAACACACACAAGCACATGGTCAGGTTATCTTTTTACCGTTATTTGAGGGTAGATTTAATCCTACTACTTATCTAGCTTGGGAGCTTGAAGTAGAACAAGTTTTTAGTCACCATGACTTTTCTGAACTTGAGCGAGTGCGAGCAACCACTAGAGCATTTACTGATTTTGCTTCTGTTTGGTGGAGTGTACATTGTAAGAAAAACATTGATAACCAACCCACAACTTGGAAAGTTTTGAAAGCTGTAATGAGACAACAATTTTTCCCTCCTTATTATCGTCGTGAATTGCTTCGCAAATTTGAACAATTTAAACAAGGCAACAACACTGTTCATGCTTACTACCAAGAGTTCAAATCTTATATGCATCATTGTGACATAGAAGAATCTGAGAATAATACAATGAATAGATTTTTTTGGTGGTTTGAACCATGATATTCAGGCAAGATTTCAGTATATTCCTCGTTGCATTACTGGTATGTATGTCCGTGCTTGTACCTTTGAGAGACAGATACATGAGGATGCATTAGGTGACTACAACAACTACTATTCCAGTTCATGCTCACCACCGCCGGTGGGTTCCTCCATCATTGCACCTCGGATTATGAGCACGGCATCATCTCAAAGGTATGGTACATTGTCAACGTCCGTACCTACATCAGCTACATCTTTGCCACAAGGTAACAGTAAAGATATTGATGATATAACTTCACATGAGAAAGATGCATGCCTAGTTAACTTGAATGCGTCATGTATTGAGTTACCTGTTGATTTGAGCACACCACCTATTTTAGAGAGTGACCAAATAACTGAAATATCAACAATTTTGAGTGCACCCATTGAATTAACTGTTGATGCAAAAGAACTAATGTTTAATCATTTTGATATGGCCTCCAATCTTGGTGATGATTCTGGGTCCAATGACTTATTGCATGTTTGCTTATTTAAGCATGTTGTAGCATGTAAATTTGATGCAAGTAAGGTTTATTCACCAAAGTTGGGATGGTTTAAGGATGAACATTGCGAATCTTTTGAAATGAATAAGAGCTTCACTTATATGTGCAAACTGAGTTCTAATATTTTCATGCCTTCTATTTCTTGTGATAATTTTTTGGCTTTAGTTTTTATGAACTATGAAAGTTACTCATGTATACATGTGTCATACGTGCAAAAATCAAGGGAAGTTAAACTGGATGACATATACATATACAACATGTACACCTTGTCTCTTTTGTTAGCCACATTTCAGATTAAGCAACGCCGAGGACGGCTTTGTTTTCAAAAAGAGGAGCATGATGAGGACATGAATACCTTGGATACGACCAAAAATATTGCATATGATGAGGACATCAATACCATTGTTACACCCACAGCCCCTGCTGCTACATATACGGGACCAATTACTAGAGCTCGCGCACACCAATTAAATTATCAGGTACTTTCGTTTCTTGGTAATGATTCTAATGTTCATGAGAATATGATGCTGCCTAAATTGGATACATTTGTTTTGCTTACAAATGAAGGGCCTAGCTTGGAGAAGGATGAACATTGGAGCAAGAACAAGAACGGAGTTACAAGTGATGATTTCAGGACTTTGAAGCCACCATAATGGGTGCATGAAGCCTTGGACAAAATATACAAGATGCCACTTCATAAATTTCGTCCCGAGGCTATTATAGGTGCTACGTCACCTTTTTATTGGGCCAGGCCCATGTAATTTCGAAATACATAAGTATAGGCTATTTTTAGAGTCCGTATGTGTGGGGAAACAAGAGATAGGGTTGATTTCGGACCCCTTCACCAAGGGCCACGAAATTCCCCCTCTCTTCCTCCATATATACAGCCCTTAGGGCACCGTTTAAACTTTGGGATTTGTTTAGTTAAAAGTTAGCCATTGCAACTTCGTGTACTTCGTTTGTGTCCAACGACCAGACCAAGACCGCTTCCGGATCCCCACCATTATCAATACTTCATATTTATTTGCAATATTCAGATTGCTTTATCATATTCTTGCTCGTTCTTCGATTGCTTGCAGGAATAGACCTTCGTGGTCAGGCTGACCGTGCTTCCAGCATCGTCAGTAACCTCAGGAGATTGGTTTAGCGATTGCTAAGGCGCAACGTCGTGCATGTTTGTAGTCGGATCATCAAAGTCGTCTCCACCAAATCGATAGTTATCATCTCATCGAAAGATCGGGACCCTCGCCTCTATCAGCTTTATTTTCAAGAAGGGGAGGATGATGAGGACATGACTACCTTGGATATGACCAAAAATATTGCATATATGCATATTTGTCAGGTGATTTCTAGTGCAAACTATTCAATAATCTATTTATGTTATCCAGAACAAAAATACTTCACACACTTTTGTGTTTTGTCTAATTGCAGGTGTATGGGACATTTGTACAATCCACATATGAAGATAAGGAAGAAAGAGATGTTTATTTGCTGTCCAAAAAGTTCTCTCACGTCACTTTTGGCCCAAGAGAAGATAGAGTCCAAGTCTCTCGCGTTCTGGATTCAGATTCGGACTGCACAGACATACCTGACTCAAAACGCACACAAGTTTTTCATACGGACTCTGAATTGGGTGATTCTTTTTTTGTTGGAAACTAGATTTCGTGCACTTTCCAACCCAATTGGAATCACCTTCAAATTCGTCCGGAGCGTTGAGTTGTGGACGAAACAATTTGATGCTGCAGCAGAATCCGAGTCAAACTACAAGTCCAAAGGTGTTACATCACCTCCACTTGGGCCCATTGGCCTTGTACGACCTAGATTTAGTTTTAGGCTGCCTTGGGACTTCCTCCCACCTCCTTGGCCGCCACCCCTTGCTCCTATATAAGTAGATCCATCTAGTAGCTTTTCCTTGGGATTTGTTTAGTTAAAAGTTAGCCATTGCAACTTCGTGTACTTCGTTTGTGTCCAACGACCAGACCAAGACCGCTTACAGATCCCCACCATTATCAATACCTCATATATATTTGCAATATTCAGATTGCTTTATTATATTCTTGCTCGTTCTTCGATTGCTTGCAGGAATAGACCTTCGTGGTCAGGCTGACCGTGCTTCCGGCATCGTCAGTAACCTCAGGAGATTGGTTTAGTGATTGCTAAGGCGCAATGTCGTGCACGTTTGTAGTCGGATGATGAGGACATCAATACAATTGTTACACCCACAGCCCCTGCTGCTATACATACTGGACCAATTACTAGAGCTCGTGCACGCCAACTAAATTACCAGGTACTTTCGTTTCTTGGTAATGATTCTAATGTTCATGAGAATATGATGCTGCCTAAATTGGATACATTTGTTTTGCTTACAAATGAAGGGCCTAGCTTGGAGAAGGATGAACATTGGAGCAAGAACAAGCATGGAGAAGATGGCATGCGCAAGGGGAACAAGAACGGAGTTACAAGTGATGATTTCAGGACTTTGAAGCCACCATAATGGGTGCATGAAGCCTTGGATGAAATATACAAGATGCCACTTCATAAATTTCGTCCCGAGGCTATTTTAGGTGCTGCGTCACCTTATTATTGGGCCAGGCCCATGTAATTTCGAAATACATAAGTATAGGCTATTTTTAGAGTCCGTATGTGTGGGGAAACAAGAGATAGGGTTGATTTCGGACCCCTCCACCAAGGGCCACGAAATTCCCCCCTCTTCCTCCATATATACAGCCCTTAGGGCATCGTTTAGACTTTGGGTTTTGTTTAGATTAAAAGTTCGCCATAGCTGCAACTTCGCATACTTCGTTTGTGTTCAACGACCAGACAAAGGCGTCACAGAACCCCACCTTGATCAATAAAGCTTTCATCTTATATTCGCAATATCCAGATTGCAATCTCAGTTTCTTGCTTGTTCTTCGTTTGCTCGCAGGAAACAGACCCTCGTGGTCAGGTTGATCGTGCTCCGGCGTGGTCAATAACCTCTCGGAGTTGGTTTAGCGATTGCTAAGGCGCGACGTCCTCGCACGTTCGTAGTCGGATCGTCAAAGTCGACTTCCACCAAAGCGAAATCCACCATCTCATCGAAAGATGGGACACCTTTGCCTCTATCATCGGATCGTCAAAGTCGTCTCCACCAAATCGAAAGTTATCATCTCATCGAAAGATCGGGACACCCTCGCCTCTATCAGGACGTCTGACCGTCTCCAGAAATCCGGCGCCACGTCAACCGAGCCAAAACGCCGGACGTCCGACAAGTACCGGACGACCGGACCCTCGTGAGCCACCGGACGTCCGGTACCCGTCGGACGTTCGACGACTGTCTGTGCACAGTGTATCGGGCCGAGCCCATGTATCCCTTCGCCCTCACTTATGATAGAGGCAAAGGTGTCCCGTCTTTCGATGAGATGATGGATATCGCTTTGGTGGAAGTCGACTTTGACGATCCGACTATGAACGTGCGAGGACGTCGCGCCTTAGCAATCGCTAAACCAACTCCAAGAGGTTATTGACCACGCCGGAGCACGATCAACCTGACCACGAGGGTCTGTTTCCTGCGAGCAAACGAAGAACAAGCAAGAAACTAAGATTGCAATCTGAATATTGCGAATAGAAGATATACGCTTTATTGATCAAGGTGGGGTTCTGTGACGCCTTTGTCTGGTCGTTGAACACAAACGAAGTACGCGAAGTTGCAGCTATGGCGAACTTTTAATCTGAACAAAACCCAAAGTCTAAACGATGCCCTAAGGGCTGTATATATGGAGGAAGAGGGGGAAATTTCGTGGCCCTTGGTGGAGGGGTCCGAAATCAACCCTATCTCTTGTTTCCCCACACATACGGACTCTAAAAATAGCCTATACTTATGTATTTCGAAATTACATGGGCCTGGCCCAATAATAAGGTGACGCAGCACCTAAAATAGCCTCGGGACGAAATTTATGAAGTGGCATCTTGTATATTTCGTCCAAGGCTTCATGCACCCATTATGGTGGCTTCAAAGTCGTGAAATCATCACTTGTAACTCCGTTCTTGTTTCCCTTGCGCATGCCATCATCTCCATGCTTGTTCTTGCTCCAATGTTCATCCTTCTCCAAGCTAGGCCCTTCATTTGTAAGCAAAACAAATGTATCCAATTTAGGCAGCATCATATTCTCATGAACATTAGAATCATTACCAAGAAACGAAAGTACCTGGTAATTTAGTTGGCGTGCACGAGCTCTAGTAATTGGTCCAGTATGTATAGTAGCAGGGGTCCAGTATGTAATTGGTCCATCATATTCTCATGAACATTTGAGATTTGCTTGACGGATTTGTGACACCCACCACCACCTCTTGTTAGTAGTCTGTATGATCATATTCTTATGTGTTTCTATGGCTGCTAACCATGCCAGGATCACAAGCCGACGAGACTGACTGGGAGAACATGACGAATAAGGATTTGCATGATAAATTTCAGCAAATGATGAGTGAACAGGTGCAAGACGTGCTAAACAGATTTGAAGAGGCCATGGAGAAGATAGATGGCAAGGAGAAGACGTTTGAAACAAAGCTCGATAACAAATTTAATGAATTGCTCACGCGTCTTCCACCACCACCACCACCCGCTGCACCTAACGCACCTCTCCAACAACAACAACAACGACTACCTCCACGTCGCGAAATAGACCTCCGCCGAGCGAGCCGTGTTCCTCTTGCGTTTGGCCAAACTGTTGGTGCTGCTGTTGATACTACTGTGGCTCCTGCTGCTGATGCGGAGGAGGATGATTATGTGGGAGATTACGAGGATGAGGTTGCTCAAAATCAGAACTACGTGCAACCACCAGCACCACCAACAGCAGGTCGACCTCAGGTATATATTCGTAATGGTAGGCCTGCACCACCACCTCAGGTACGAGATGATGTCCATATTCCTAAACTGAAATTGAATATTCCACCATTTGAGGGTAGATATGTTCCTGATATATATCTTACTTGGGAGTTAGAAACTGAACAACGTTTTACATGTTTACAATATCCCGATGAGAGATGGGTTGCTGCTGCTGTTTGTGCTTTCACTAGTTTTGCATGTGTCTGGTGGTCTGAACATTGTAGATTATATCCTATTCCAACTACTTGGGTTGCTTTGAAAACCGCTATGCGTACGCGTTGGGTTCCACCATATTATCAACGTGAATTGCTTCAAAAATTGCAGCGTTTAAGACAAGGAAAAAATTTTGTAGAAGAATATTATCAGGAATTACAAACTGGCATGATTCGATGTGGTATTGTTGAGGAGAATGAAGCTATGTTTGCACGTTTTCTGGGTGGATTAAATAGAGAGATTCAGACCATTCTAGACTATAAGGAGTATACTAATATCACTCGTTTATTCCATCTTGCTTGTAAAGCTGAACGTGAAGTGCAGGATCGACAAGCATTGGTGCGAACTAACTTTTCTGCAGGCCGACCTTCATCATGGACACCGCATGCATCTTCTACTTTAACTGCACCAGCACCTCAATCAGGTGCCTCCTACAGCCGTGATACAAGAAAACAGGAACAACCACCATTATCTGCCAAGAGCGCACCTGCTGGGCCTGCACAGAGTTCTTCTTCTTCCAGGGCATCAACAGGGCACACAAGTGATATTATTTGTCGTCGTTGTAAGGGAGGAGGTCATTATGCGAGAGAATGCAAATCTCTGCGTGTGATGATTGCTACCGAGGGTGGTGGATATGAGTCCGCTAGTGACTATGATGAGGAGACATTGGCTCTTATTACACGTGAAGAACATGGTGGAGATGATTCTGATCATGAGACGCAATACATGGCTCCTGAAGATGCTGACAGGTATGAATGTTTAGTTGCTCAACGTGTTTTGAGTGTGCAGGTCACACAAGCTGAGCAAAATCAGAGGCACAATTTGTTCCATACCAAGGGAGTTGTGAAGGAACGTTCTGTGCGCGTCATAATAGACGGAGGGAGCTGCAACAACTTGGCTAGCATGGAGATGGTGGAGAAGCTTTCTCTCACCACAAGACCACATCCACATCCTTACTACATCCAATGGTTCAACAATAGCGGCAAGGTTAAGGTAACACGTACTGTTCGTGTGCATTTTAGTATCTCTACATATGCTGATTATGTTGATTAGATGTGGTACCTATGCAAGCATGTTCCTTATTACTTGGTAGACCATGGCAATTTGATAAAAATTCTGTACACCATGGTAGAAACAATCACTATACTCATGTTCATAAGGATAAAAATATTACTTTGCTTCCTATGACTCCTGATTCCATTTTGAAAGATGATATTAATAGAGCTAATAAAGCAAAATAGGAGAAGAATAAGAGTGAAAATCAGATTGTGGCAAAAGAATTTGAGCAACAAATGAAGCCTAATAATAAACCATCTAGTGTTGCTTCTGAAATTAAATTGAAAAGTGCATGTTTATTTGCCACCAAATCTGATATTGATGAGCTAGATTTCAGCAAATCTGTTTGCTATGCTTTTGTGTGCAAAGAAGCATTATTTTCATTCAAGGACGTGCCTTCCTCTTTGCCTCCTGCTGTCACTAACATTTTGCAGGAGTTTGCTGACGTTTTTCCACAAGACGTGCCACCGGGATTACCTCCTATTCGAGGGATTGAGCATCAGATTGACTTAATTCCCGGTGCTTCACTGCCAAACCGTGCACCATACCGCACCTGATAGAGGCGGGGTGTCCCGATCTTTCGATGAGATGATAACTATCGATTTGGTGAAGATGACTTTGACGATCCGACTACAAACGTGCAGGATGTTGCACCTTAGCAATTGCTAAACCAACTTCGAGAGGTTATTGACCACGCCGGAGCACAATCAACCTGACCACGAAGGTCTATTCCTCCAAGCAATCGAAGAACAAGCAAGAATATGATAAAAGCAATCTGAATATTGCGATATATATGAAGTATTGATAGATAAAGGTGGGGATCCGTCAGCGGTCTTGGTCTGGTCGTTGGACACAAACGAAGTACACGAAGTTGCAATGGCTAACTTTTAACTAAACAAATCCCCAGGAAAAAGCTACTAGATGGATCTACTTATATAGGAGCAAGGGGTGGCGGCCAAGGAGGTGGGAGGACGTCCCAAGGCAGCCTAAAACTAATCCTAGGTCGTACAAGGCTCATGGGCCCAAGTGGAGGTGATGCAACACCTTTGGGCTTGTAATTTGACTCAGACTCTGCTGCAACGTCAGATTGTTTCGTCCGTAACTCAACACTCCGGACGAATTTGAAGGTGAATCCAATAGGGTTGGAAAGAGCACGAAATCTAGTTTCCAACAAAAAAAGAATCACCCAATTCGAAGTCCGTATGAAAAAGTTGTTGGCGTTTTGAGTCAGGTATGTCTGTGCAGTCCGAATCTGAATCCAGAACGTGAGAGACTTGGACTCTATCTTCTCTTGCCCCAAAAGTGACGTGAGAGGACTTTTTGAACACAACCTAAACTTCTCCTTTTCCCTTGTCTTCATATGTGGATTGTACAAATGTCCCATACACCTGCAATTAGACAAAACACAAAAGTGTGTGAAGTATTTTTGTTCTGGATAACATAAATAGATTATTGAATAGTTTGCATTAGAAATCACCTAACAAATATGCATGTATGCAATATTTTTGGTCGTATCCAAGGTAGTCATGTCCTCATCATCCTCCCCCTTTTGAAAATAAAGCCGTCCTCGGCATTGCTTAATCTGAAATGTGGCTAACAAAAGAGACAAGGTGTACATGTTGTATATGTATATGTCATCCATTTTAACTTCCCTTGATTTTTGCACATGTGTCACATGTATACATGAGTAACTTTCATTGTTCATGAAATCTAAAGCCAAAAAATTATCACAGGAAGTAGAAGGCATGAAAATATTGCAACTCGGTTTGCACATATAAGTGAAGCTCTTATTCCTATCAAAAGATTGACAATATTCATCATTAAACCATCCCAACATTGGTGAATAAACCTTATTTGCATCAAATTTAAATGCTACAACATGCTTAAATAAGCAAACATGCAGTAAGTCATTGGACACAGAATCATCACCAAGATTAGAGGTCATATCAAAATGATTAAACATTGGTTCTTTTGCATCAATAGTTAATTCAATGGGTGCACTCAAAATTGTTGGTATTTCAGTTGTTTGATCACATGACGCATTCATGACAGTAAAAAGAGTCTCTAAAATAGGTGGTGTGCTCAAATCAACAGGTAACTCAACACATGATGCATTCAAGTTAACTAGGCATGCTTCATTCTCATGTGAAGTTATATCATCAAGACCTTTACTGTTACCTCGCAGAGATGTAGCTGATGTAGGTACGGACGTTGACAATGTACCATACTCTTGAGATGATATCGCGCTCACAATCCGAGGTGGGGCTGCTCTAGTAGGTGCAATAGTGGAGTAACCAACCGGCGGTGGTGAGCATGAACTGGAATAGTAGTTGTTGTAGTCACCCAGTGCATCCTCCTGTATTTGTCTCTCAAAGGTACAAGCACGGACATACATACCAGTAATGCAACGAGGAATATACTGAAATCTTACCTGAATATCATGGTTCAAACCACCAAAAAATCTATTCATTGTATCATCCTCAGATTCTTCTATGTCACAGTGATGCATATAAGATTTGAACTCTTGGTAGTAAGCATGAACAGTGTTACTGCCTTGTTTTAATTGCTCCAATTTGTGACGCAATTCACGACGATAGTAAGGAGGAAAGAATTGTTGTCTCATTACAGCTTTCAAAACTTTCCAAGTTGTGGGTTGGTTATCAATGTTTTTCTTACAATGTACACTCCACCAAACAGAAGCAAAACCAGTAAATGCTCTAATGGTAGCTCGTACTCTCTCAAGTTCAGAAAAATCATGGTGACTAAAAACTTGTTCTACTTCAAGCTCCCAAGCTAGATAAATCGCAGGATTAAATCTACCCTCAATGATGGTAAAGAGATACTAATTCATGAAGAGTGTTATCCTATGGACCATTTGTTTCATCTTGCTTGTTCTTCGATTGCTTGCAGGAATAGACCTTCGTGGTCAGGTTGATCGTGTTCCGGCGTGGTCAATAACCTCTCGGAGTTGGTTTAGCGATTGCTAAGGCACAACGTCGTTGCACGTTTGTAGTCGGATCGTCAAAGTCGTCTCCACCAAATGGATAGTTATCATCTCATCGAAAGATCGGGATATCCCGCCTCTATCAAGTGGTATCTTTTTCGTGGACTATAGGTATGAACAATAGACTCGATCTAAACTACCTAAAACTGTAAAATCTCACCGAGCAACCTGGAAATCTGATACCACTTGATAGAGGCGGGGTGTCCCGATCTTTCGATGAGATGATAACTATCGATTTGGTGAAGATGACTTTGACGATCCGACTACAAACGTGCATGATGTTGCGCATTAGCAATCGCTAAACCAACTTCGAGAGGTTATTGACCACGCCGGAGCACAATCAACCTGACCATGAAGGTCTATTCCTGCAAGCAATCGAAGAACAAGCAAGAATATGATAAAAGCAATCTGAATATTGTGAGTATATATGAAGTATTGATAGATAAAGGTGGGGATCCGTCAGCGGTCTTGGTCTGGTCGTTGGACACAAACGAAGTACACGAAGTTGCAATGGCTAACTTTTAACTAAACAAATCCCCAGGAAAAAGCTACTAGATGGATCTACTTATATAGGAGCAAGGGGTGGCGGCCAAGGAGGTGGGAGGATGTCCCAAGGCAGCCTAAAACTAACCCTAGGTCGTACAAGGCTCATGGGCCCAAGTGAAGGTGATGCAACACCTTTGGGCTTGTAATTTGACTCAGACTCTGCTGCAGCGTCAGATTGTTTCGTCCGTAACTCAACGCTCCGGACGAATTTGAAGGTGAATCCAATTGGCTTGGAAAGAGCACGAAATCTAGTTTCCAACAAAAAAAGAATCACCCAATTCGGAGTCTGTATGAAAAAGTTGTTGGCGTTTTGAGTCAAGTATGTCTGTGCAGTCCGAATCTGAATCCAGAACGTGAGAGACTTGGACTCTATCTTCTCTTGGCCCAAAAGTGACGTGAGAGGACTTTTTGAACACAACCTAAACTTCTCCTTTTCCCTTGTCTTCATATGTGGATTATACAAATGTCCCATACACCTGCAATTAGACAAAACACAAAAGTGTGTGAAGTATTTTTGTTCTGGATAACATAAATAGATTATTGAATAGTTTGCATTAGAAATCACCTGACAAATATGCATGTATGCAATATTTTTGGTCGTATCCAAGGTAGTCATGTCCTCATCAGTACCAATCCAGAGGAGACGAAGGAGATTATGCGTCAAGTACAAGAGGTTCTCGACAAAGGTTATATACGTGAATCCCTTAGTCCTTGTGCTGTTCCAATTATTCTAGTGCCGAAAAAGGATGGTACATCACGTATGTGTGTTGATTGTAGAGGCATTAATAATATTACTATTCATTATCGTCATCCTATTCCTAGGCTAGATGATATGCTTGATGAATTGAGTGGCTCTAAAATATTCTCCAAAGTTGATTTGCGTAGTGGCTACCATCAAATTCATATGAAATTGGGAGATGAATGGAAAACAGCATTTAAAACTAAGTTTGGATTATATGAGTGGTTAGTCATGCCTTTTGGGTTAACTAATGCACCTAGTACTTTCATGAGATTAATGAACGAAGTTTTACGTGCTTTCATTGGACGATTTGTGGTAGTTTACTTTGATGACATATTGATTTATAGCAGATCTTTGGAAGAACATTTGGAACATTTACGTGCTGTTTTTATTGCTCTACGTGATGCACGTTTATTTGGTAACCTTGGGAAGTGCACCTTTTGCACCGACCGAGTATCTTTTCTTGGCTATGTTGTTACTCCACAGGGAATTGAAGTTGATAAAGCCAAGATTGAAGTTATTGAGAGTTGGCCGTAGCCCAAAACGGTCACACAAGTGAGGAGTTTTCTTGGCCTCGCTGGATTCTATAGGCGTTTTGTGAGAGATTTCAGCACCATTGTTGCACCTCTCAATGAGCTTACAAAGAAAGATGTGTCTTTTCTTTGGGGTACCGCACAGGAAGAAGCCTTCACGGTATTGAAAGATAAGTTGACACATGCTCCTTTACTCCAACTTCCTGATTTTAATAAGACTTTTGAGCTTGAATGTGATGCTAGTGGAATTGGATTAGGAGGTGTGTTATTACAAGATGGCAAACCTGTTGCATACTTTTCTGAAAAATTGAGTGGGCCTAGTCTGAATTATTCTACTTATGATAAAGAATTATATGCTCTTGTTCGGACTTTAGAAACATGGCAATAATATTTATGGCCCAAAGAATTTGTTATACATTCTGATCATGAATCTTTGAAACATATTAAAAGTCAAGCTAAACTGAATCGTAGACATGCTAAATGGGTTGAATTCATTGAGACTTTCCCTTATGTCATTAAACACAAGAAGGGAAAAGAAAATGTTATTGCTGATGCATTGTCTCGTCGCTATACTATGCTTTCTGATAGAGGCAAAGGTGTCCCGTCTTTCGATGAGATGATGGATATCGCTTTGGTGGAAGTCGACTTTGACGATCCGACTACGAACGTGCGAGGACGTCGCGCCTTAGCAATCGCTAAACCAAGTCCAAGAGGTTATTGACCACGCCGGAGCACGATCAACCTGACCACGAGGGTCTGTTTCCTGCGGGCAAACGAAGAACAAGCAAGAAACTAAGATTGCAATCTGGATATTGCGAATATAAGATGAAAGCTTTATTGATCAAGGTGGGGTTCTGTGACGCCTTTGTCTGGTCGTTGAACACAAACGAAGTACGCGAAGTTGCAGCTATGGCGAACTTTTAATCTAAACAAAACCCAAAGTCTAAACGAAGCCTTAAGGGCTATATATATAGGGAAAAGAGAGGGGATTTTGTCCACCCTTGGCAAGGTGGGACTAAAACACCTCCTGATAGAGGCGAGGGTGTCCCGATCTTTCGATGAGATGATAACTATCGATTTGGTGGAGACGACTTTGACGATCCGACTACAAACGTGCACGACGTTGCGCCTTAGCAATCTCTAAACCAATCTCCTGAGGTTACTGACGATGCCGGAAGCACGGTCAGCCTGACCACGAAGGTCTGTTCCTGCAAGCAATCGAAGAACGAGCAAGAATATGATAAAGCAATCTGAATATTGCAAATATATATGAGGTATTGATAATGGTGGGGATCCGTAAGCGGTCTTGGTCTGGTCGTTGGACACAAACGAAGTACACGAAATTGCAGTGGCTAACTTTTAACTAAACAAATCCCAAGGAAAAGCTACTAGATGGATCTACTTATATAGGAGCAAGGGGTGGTGGCCAAGGAGGTGGGAGGACGTCCCAAGGCAGCCTAAAACTAAATCTAGGTCGTACAAGGCCAATGGGCCCAAGTGGAGGTGATGTAACACCTTTGGACTTGTAGTTTGACTCGGATTCTGCTGCAGAATCAGATTGTTTCGTCCACAACTCAACGCTCCGGACGAATTTGAAGGTGATTCCAATTGGGTTGGAAAGTGCACGAAATCTAGTTTCCAACAAAAAAAGAATCACCCAATTCGGAGTCCGTATGAAAAACTTGTGTGCGTTTTAAGTCAGGTACGTCTGTGCAGTCCGAATCTGAATCCAGAACGTGAGAGACTTGGACTCTATCTTCTCTTGGGCCAAAAGTGACGTGAGAGAACTTTTTGGACAGCAAATAAACATTTCTTTCTTCCTTATCTTCATATGTGGATTGTACAAATGTCCCATACACCTGCAATTAGACAAAACACAAAAGTGTGTGAAGTATTTTTGTTCTGGATAACATAAATAGATTATTGAATAGTTTGCACTAGAAATCACCTGACAAATATGTGATAGAGGCAAAGGTGTCCCGTCTTTCGATGAGATGATGGATATCGCTTTGGTGGAAGTCGACTTTCATGATCCGACTACGAACGTGCGAGGACGTCGCGCCTTAGCAATCGCTAAACCAACTCCGAGAGGTTATTGACCACGCCGGAGCACGATCAACCTGACCACGAGGGTCTGTTTCCTGCGAGCAAACGAAGAACAAGCAAGAAACTAAGATTGCAATCTGGATATTGCGAATATAAGATGAAAGCTTTATTGATCAAGGTGGGGTTCTGTGATGCCTTTGTCTGGTCGTTGAACACAAACGAAGTACGCGAAGTTGCAGCTATGGCGAACTTTTAATCTAAACAAAACCCAAAGTCTAAACGATGCCCTAAGGGCTGTATATATGGAGGAAGAGGGGGGAATTTCGTGGCCCTTGGTGGAGGGGTCCGAAATCAACCCTATCTCTTGTTTCCCCACACATACGGACTCTAAAAATAGCCTATACTTATGTATTTCGAAATTACATGGGCCTGGCCCAATAATAAGGTGACGCAGCACCTAAAATAGCCTCGAGACGAAATTTATGAAGTGGCATCTTGTATATTTCGTCCAAGGCTTCATGCACCCATTATGGTGGCTTCAAAGTCCTGAAATCATCACTTGTAACTCCATTCTTGTTCTTGCTCCAATGTTCATCCTTCTCCAAGCTAGGCCCTTCATTTGTAAGCAAAACAAATGTATCCAATTTAGGCAGCATCATATTCTCATGAACATTAGAATCATTACCAAGAAACGAAAGTACCTGGTAATTTAGTTGGCGTGCACGAGCTCTAGTAATTGGTCCAGTATGTATAGCAGCAGGGGCTGTGGGTGTAACAATTGTATTGATGTCCTCATCATCCTCCCCTTCTTGAAATGAAGTCGTCCTCGACGGAAGTTCATCTTCCTCACCCAAATAAGGCTTCAAATCTGCAATGTTAAAAGTGGGACTAATCCCAAAATCTGCAGGCAGCTCAAGTTTATATGCATTATCATTTATTTTCTCTAACACCTTAAAGGGACCATCAGCACGTGGCATTAACTTTGATTTGCGCAAATCAGGAAATCTATCCTTACGCAAATGTAACCAAACAAGATCTCCACGTGCAAACACAACATGTTTTCTACCCTTATCTCCAGCAAGTTTATATTTAGCATTCATGCGCTCAATGTTTTCCTTAGTTAACTCATGCATTTTTAAAATCAATTCAGCACGTTGTTTAGCATCAAAATTAACCTTCTCCGAAGATGGAAGAGGCAACAAATCAATAGGTGCACGAGGTAGGAAACCATACACAACTTCAAAAGGGCACATCTTAGTAGTAGAATGCAATGAACGATTATAAGCAAATTCAATATGAGGCAAGCATTCCTCCCACATTTTCTTATTATTCTTCAAAACAGCCCTAAGCATAGTAGACAACGTTCTATTGACTACTTCAGTTTGTCCATCAGTTTGGGGGTGACAAGTAGTACTAAAAAGCAGTTTAGTCCCCAACTTAGCCCATAAACATCTCCAAAAGTGGCTAAGAAATTTAGTATCACGATCTGAAACAATAGTATTTGGCACACCATGCAAGCGAATAATTTCACCAAAGAACAAATCAGCAACATTAACAGCATCATCGCTTTTATGACATGGTATAAAGTGTGCCATTTTCGAGAATCTATCCACGACAACAAATATGCTATCCCTCCCCTTCTTTGTTCGAGGTAAACCTAAAACAAAGTCCATAGATATATCCTCCCAAGGAACACTAGGTACAGGCAAAGGCATATATAAACCATGAGGATTGAGTCGTGACTTAGCTTTTTGACATGTAGTGCAGCGAGCAATAAAACGCTTAACATCCCGTCTCATCTTTGGCCAAAAGAAATGTGTAGCAAGTACGTCCTCCGTCTTCTTCACGCCAAAGTGTCCCATTAATCCTCCTCCATGCGCCTCCTGCAACAACAAAAGACGAACGGAGCTAGCTGGAATGCATAGCTTGTTAGCACGAAACACAAATCCATCGTTAACAACAAACTTGTTCCACATTCTTCCTTCTTTACAATTCTGCATTACATCTTTAAAATCAGCATCATGCACATATTGATCTTTGATGGTCTCCAAACCAAATATTTTGAAGTCAAGTTGTGAAAGCATAGTATAGCGACGAGACAATGCATCAGCAATAACATTTTCTTTTCCCTTCTTGTGTTTAATGACATAAGGGAAAGTCTCAATGAATTCAACCCATTTAGCATGTCTACGATTCAATTTAGCTTGACTTTTAATATGTTTCAAAGATTCATGATCAGAATGTATAACAAATTCTTTGGGCCATAAATAATGTTGCCATGTTTCTAAAGTCCGAACAAGAGCATATAATTCTTTATCATAAGTAGAATAATTCAGACTAGGCCCACTCAATTTTTCAGAAAAGTATGTAACAGGTTTGCCATCTTGTAATAACACACCTCCTAATCCAATTCCACTAGCATCACATTCAAGCTCAAAAGTCTTATTAAAATCTGGAAGTTGGAGTAAAGGAGCATGTGTCAACTTATCTTTCAATACCGTGAAGGCTTCTTCTTGTGCGGTACCCCAAACAAAAGGCACATCCTTCTTTGTAAGCTCGTTGAGAGGTGCAGCAATGGTGCTGAGATCTCTCACAAAACGCCTATAGAATCCAGCGAGGCCAAGAAAACTCCTCACTTGTGTGACCGTTTTGGGCTGCGGCCAACTCTCAATAGCTTCAATCTTGGCTTTGTCAACTTCAATTCCCTGTGGAGTAACAACATAGCCAAGAAAAGATACTCGGTCGGTGCAAAAGGTGCACTTCCCAAGGTTACCAAACAAACGTGCATCACGTAGAGCAATAAAAACAGCACGTAAATGTTCCAAATGTTCTTCCAAAGATCTGCTATAAATCAGTATGTCATCAAAGTAAACTACCACAAATCGTCCAATGAAAGCACGTAAAACTTCGTTCATTAATCTCATGAAAGTACTAGGTGCATTAGTTAACCCAAAAGGCATGACTAACCACTCATATAATCCAAACTTAGTTTTAAATGCTGTTTTCCATTCATCTCCGAATTTCATACGAATTTGATGGTAGCCACTACGCAAATCAACTTTGGAGAATATTGTAGAGCCACTCAATTCATCAAGCATATCATCTAGCCTAGGAATAGGATGACGATAACGAATAGTAATATTATTAATGCCTCTACAATCAACACACATACGTGATGTACCATCCTTTTTCGGCACTAGAATAATAGGAACAGCACAAGGACTAAGGGATTCGCGTATATAACCTTTGTCGAGAAGCACTTGTACTTGACGCATAATCTCCTTCGTCTCCTCTGGATTGGTACGGTATGGTGCACGGTTTGGCAGTGAAGCACCGGGAATTAAGTCAATCTGATGCTCAATCCCTCGAATAGGCGGTAATCCCGGTGGCACGTCTTGTGGAAAAACGTCAGCGAACTCCTGCAAAATGTTAGTGACAGCAGGAGGCAAAGAGGAAGGCACGTCCTCGAATGAAAATAATGCCTCTTTGCACACAAAAGCATAGCAAACAGATTTGCTGAAATCTAGCTCATCAATATCAGATTTGGTGGCAAATAAACATGCACATTTCAATTTAATTTCAGAAGCAACACTAGATGGTTTATTATTAGGCTTCATTTGTTGCTCAAATTCTTTTGCCACAATCTGATTTTCACTCTTATTCTTCTCCTGTTGTGCTTTATTAGCTCTATTAATATCATCTTTCAAAATGGAATCAGGAGTCATAGGAAGCAAAGTAATATTTTTATCCTTATGAACAAGAGTATAGTGATTGTTTCTACCATGGTGTACAGAATTTTTATCAAATTGCCATGGTCTACCAAGTAATAAGGAACATGCTTGCATAGGTACCACATCACAATCAACATAATCAGCATATGTAGAGATACTAAAATGCACACGAACAGTACGTGTTACCTTAACCTTGCCGCTGTTGTTGAACCATTGGATGTAGTAAGGATGTGGATGTGGTCTTGTGGTGAGAGAAAGCTTCTTGATAGAGGCAAAGGTGTCCCGTCTTTCGATGAGATAGTGGATTTCGCTTTGGTGGAAGTCGACTTTGACGATCCGACTACGAACGTGCGAGGACGTCGCGCCTTAGCAATCGCTAAACCAACTCCGAGAGGTTATTGACCACGCCGGAGCACGATCAACCTGACCACGAGGGTCTGTTTCCTGCGAGCAAACGAAGAACAAGCAAGAAACTGAGATTGCAATCTGGATATTGCGAATATAAGATGAAAGCTTTATTGATCAAGGTGGGGTTCTGTGACGCCTTTGTCTGGTCGTTGAACACAAACGAAGTACGCGAAGTTGCAGCTATGGCGAACTTCTAATCTAAACAAAACCCAAAGTCTAAACGATGCCCTAAGGGCTGTATATATGGAGGAAGAGGGGGGGAATTTCGTGGCCCTTGGTGGAGGGGTCCGAAATCAACCCTATCTCTTGTTTCCCCACACATACGGACTCTAAAAATAGCCTATACTTATGTATTTCGAACTTACATGGGCCTGGCCCAATAATAAGGTGACGCAGCACCTAAAATAGCCTCGGGACGAAATTTGTGAAGTGGCATCTTGTATATTTCGTCCAAGGCTTCATGCACCCATTATGGTGGCTTCAAAGTCCTGAAATCATCACTTGTAACTCCGTTCTTGTTTCCCTTGCGCATGCCATCATCTCCATGCTTGTTCTTGCTCCAATGTTCATCCTTCTCCAAGCTAGGCCCTTCATTTGTAAGCAAAACAAATGTATCCAATTTAGGCAGCATCATATTCTCATGAACATTAGAATCATTACCAAGAAACGAAAGTACCTGGTAATTTAGTTGGCGTGCACGAGCTCTAGTAATTGGTCCAGTATGTATAGCAGCAGGGGCTGTGGGTGTAACAATTGTATTGATGTCCTCATCAACGCCTATAGAATCCAGCGAGGCCAAGAAAACTCCTCACTTGTGTGACCGTTTTGGGCTGCGGCCAACTCTCAATAGCTTCAATCTTGGCTTTGTCAACTTCAATTCCCTGTGGAGTAACAACATAGCCAAGAAAAGATACTCGGTCGGTGCAAAAGGTGCACTTCCCAAGGTTACCAAACAAACGTGCATCACGTAGAGCAATAAAAACAGCATGTAAATGTTCCAAATGTTCTTCCAAAGATCTGCTATAAATCAGTATGTCATCAAAGTAAACTACCACAAATCGTCCAATGAAAGCACGTAAAACTTCGTTCATTAATCTCATGAAAGTACTAGGTGCATTAGTTAACCCAAAAGGCATGACTAACCACTCATATAATCCAAACTTAGTTTTAAATGCTGTTTTCCATTCATCTCCCAATTTCATACGAATTTGATGGTAGCCACTACGCAAATCAACTTTGGAGAATATTGTAGAGCCACTCAATTCATCAAGCATGTCATCTAGCCTAGGAATAGGATGACGATAACGAATAGTAATATTATTAATGCCTCTACAATCAACACACATACGTGATGTACCATCCTTTTTCGGCACTAGAATAATAGGAACAACACAAGGACTAAGGGATTCGCGTATATAACCTTTGTCGAGAAGCTCTTGTACTTGACGCATAATCTCCTTCGTCTCCTCTGGATTGGTACGGTATGGTGCACGGTTTGGCAGTGAAGCACCGGGAATTAAGTCAATCTGATGCTCAATCCCTCGAATAGGCGGTAATCCCGGTGGCACGTCTTGTGGAAAAACGTCAGCGAACTCCTGCAAAATGTTAGTGACAGCAGGAGGCAAAGAGGAAGGCACGTCCTCGAATGAAAATAATGCCTCTTTGCACACAAAAGCATAGCAAACAGATTTGCTGAAATCTAGCTCATCAATATCAGATTTGGTGGCAAATAAACATGCACTCTTCAATTTAATTTCAGAAGCAACACTAGATGGTTTATTATTAGGCTTCATTTGTTGCTCAAATTCTTTTGCCACAATCTGATTTTCACTCTTATTCTTCGCCTGTTGTGCTTTATTAGCTCTATTAATATCATCTTTCAAAATGGAATCAGGAGTCATAGGAAGCAAAGTAATATTTTTATCCTTATGAACATGAGTATAGTGATTGTTTCTACCATGGTGTACAGAATTTTTATCAAATTGCCATGGTCTACCAAGTAATAAGGAACATGCTTGCATAGGTACCACATCACAATCAACATAATCAGCATATGTAGAGATACTAAAATGCACACGAACAGTACGTGTTACCTTAACCTTGCCGCTGTTGTTGAACCATTGGATGTAGTAAGGATGTGGATGTGGTCTTGTGGTGAGAGAAAGCTTCTCCACCATCTCCATGCTAGCCAAGTTGTTGCAGCTCCCTCCGTCTATTATGACGCGCACAGAACGTTCCTTCACAACTCCCTTGGTATGGAACAAATTGTGCCTCTGATTTTGCTCAGCTTGTGTGACCTGCACACTCAAAACACGTTGAGCAACTAAACATTCATACCTGTCAGCGTCTTCAGGAGCCATGTATTGCGTCTCATGATCAGAATCATCTCCACCATGTTCTTCACGTGTAATAAGAGCCAAAGTCTCCTCATCATAGTCACTAGCAGACTCATATCCACCATCCGCGGTAGCAATTATCACACGCGGAGATTTGCATTCCCTCGCATAATGACCTCCTCCCTTACAACGACGACAAATAATATCACTTGTGTGCCCTGTTGATGCCATGGAAGAAGACGAACGTTGTGCAGGCCCCGCAGGTGCGCTCTTGGCAGATAATGGTGGTTGTGCCTGTTTTCTTGTATGACGGCTGGAGGTGGCACCGGATGGAGGTGCTGGTGCAGTTGAAGTAGAAGATGCACGTGGTGTCCATGATGAAGGTCGGCCTGCAGAAAAGTTAGTTCGCCCCAATGCTTGTCGATCCTGCACTTCACGTTCAGCTTTACAAGCAAGATGGAATAAACGAGTGATATTAGTATACTCCTTATAGTCTAGAATGGTCTGAATCTCTCTATTTAATCCACCCAGAAAACGTGCAAGCATAGCTTCATTCTCCTTAACAATACCACATCTAATCATGCCAGTTTGTAATTCCTGATAATATTCTTCTACATAATTTTTCCCTTGTCTTAAACGCTGCAATTTTTGAAGCAATTCACGTTGATAATATGGTGGAACCCAACGCGTACGCATAGCAGGTTTCAAAGCAGCCCAAGTAGTTGGAATAGGATATAATCTACAATGTTCAGACCACCATACACATGCAAAACTAGTGAAAGCACAAACAGCAGCAGCAACTCGTCTCTCCTCAGGATATTGTAAACATGTAAATCGTTGTTCAGTTTCTAACTCCCAAGTAAGATATATATCAGGAACATATCTTGATAGAGGCGGGGTGTCCCGATCTTTCGATGAGATGATAACTAGCGATTTGGTGGAGACGACTTTGACGATCCGACTACAAACGTGCAACGACGTTGTGCCTTAGCAATCGCTAAACCAACTCCGAGAGGTTATTGACCACGCCGGAGCACGATCAACCTGACCACGAAGGTCTATTCCTGCAAGCAATCGAAGAACAAGCAAGAATATGATAAAAGCAATCTGAATATCGCGAATATGTATGAAGTATTGATAATGGTGGGGATCCGAAAAGTGGTCTTGGTCTGGTCGTTGGACACAAACGAAGCACACGAAGTTGCAATGGCTAACTTTTAACTAAACAAATCCCAAGGAAAAGCTACTAGATGGATCTATTTATATAGGAGCAAGGGGTGGCGGCCAAGGAGGTGGGAGGACGTCCCAAGGCAGCCTAAAACTAAATCTAGGTCGTGCAAGGCCAATGGGCCCAAGTGGAGGTGATGTAACACCTTTGGACTTGTAGTTTGACTCGGATTCTGCTGTAGCATCAGATTGTTTCGTCCACAACTCAACGCTCCGAACGAATTTGAAGGTGATTCCAATTGGGTTGGAAAGTGCACGAAATCTAGTTTCCAACAAAAAAAGAATCACCCAATTCGGAGTCCGTATGAAAAACTTGTGTGCGTTTTGAGTCAGGTATGTCTGTGCAGTCCGAATCTGAATTCAGAACGTGAGAGACTTGGACTCTATCTTCTCTTGGGCCAAAAGTGACGTGAGAGAACTTTTTGGACAGCAAATAAACATCTCTTTCTTCCTTATCTTCATATGTGGATTGTACAAATGTCCCATACACCTGCAATTAGACAAAACACAAAAGTGTGTGAAGTATTTTTGTTCTGGATAACATAAATAGATTATTGAATAGTTTGCACTAGAAATCACCTGACAAATATGCATATATGCAATATTTTTGGTCATATCCAAGGTAGTCATGTCCTCATCATCCTCCCCTTCTTGAAAATAAAGCCTTCCTCGGCGTTGCTTAATCTGAAATGTGGCTAACAAAAGAGACAAGGTGTACATGTTGTATATGTATATGTCATCCATTTTTACTTCCCTTGATTTTTGCATATATGACACGTGAATAGATGAGTAACTTGCATAGTTCATAAAATCTAAAGCCAAAAAATTAGCACAAGAAGTAGAAGGCATGAAAATATTGTAACTCAGTTTGCACATATAAGTGAAGCTCTTATTCATTTCAAAAGATTGACAATGTTCATCATTAAACCATCCCAACATTGGTGAATAAACCTTACTTGCATCAAATTTACATGCTACAACATGCTTAAATAAGCAAACATGCAATAAGTCATTCAACACAGAATCATCACCAAGATTAGAGGTCATATCAAAATGATTAAACATTGGTTCTTTTGCATCAATAGTTAATTCAATGGGTGCACTCAAAATTGTTGGTAGTTCAGTTGTTTGATCACATGGCAAAGTCAAATTATCAACGTAGTCCTCTAAAATAGGTGGTGTGATCAAAGTAGTGGGTAGCTCATCAGATGGTGCATTCAAATTGACAAGGCATTCATCATTCTCATGTTGAGATGGAAGATCAGTACCTTTGTCATTACCTCTTATGATCAACTCAGATGATGTAGCCACTCTCGGGGGCGATGTGTCACATGGTGGAGGTGATGTAGTCCTGACAACAACGGATGTGGTTGTCATAGTATGCCTAGTAGTTGAAGGAACAATCATATCAACTCTTGGAATGTGCACCGTGCGCTTGTTCTCCTCGTGGCCAACACGTCGTTTTATTTCCTGTTCAGCTTTGCAAGCAAGATGAAATAAATGGTCCATAGGATAACACTCTTCATGAATTAGTATCTCTTGAATATCACGGTTTAATCCTCCCCAAAATCTATCCATAAAATCATCTTCACTTTCTTCTAAAGAGGAATGCAACAAGGTAGTTTGTAAATCATCATAATATTTTGTTACAGTTTCACTACCTTGTTTTAAGTGTTGCAACTTCTTAATCATGTCACGAGTATAATAAGCAGGGACGAAAGTATGTCGCATGGCAAGTTTCAAATCATCCCAAGTAGTAGGTATATAATCAGGGTGTAACCGACAATATTCACTCCACCAAACCAAAGCATAACCAGTGAAAGAACCAACCGCAACCTTAACCTTTTTATGTTCATTGAAATTATGGGAAGCAAATATATTTTTATGTCGAACTCCCATTCAATATATAAAGCAGGTTTAAAACGGCCATTAAATGGTGGTATAGATACATTAACCTGATCACGTGCATTTGGATGTTTGTGCACCTCTCGTGACGGTTGTGGTATTTGCAAAGGTGGTGGCACATCTCCCGCGATAGACAAAGCCCATGAATTGACTCTCGATCCTGTCATGATTAGTAGAACAAGAAACAAAATCCAAAAATAATGTTCCTATAACTACTAGGATGTGGTGGTAAAACGCTCACAGTAAAGCAAATATCAATGTCTTACAAGTTCTTACCATGCAGCAGGCGGTGATCGGCAACCAGCGGTGTCATGTAACTTCGAATATTGAGTAAAGCAATTGCCAGGGGAGCGTACGTATACACGGTGTAGAAATATGTGGAGCTGGGTTGGCTATATATGGTAGCAAAAGATTAGCAATAATCAATTCAAAGATGCAATGTTGAATAAACGCTCAACGACGGTACTGTGCTGGTCCTAGGCTAGACCGAACTAGAGACGCGAGCCTAGAACACTAATGAGGTCACGGCGTAGCACAACTAGCATCAATGAAGGATACTAAGTAGCTCTTGACAGCAAGATATAAGTGAAGATCACAACGGCAGTGAAGATAATGATGAAAAACAACTGCCAAGCAGGATATACAACAACTCTCTCTCCAACTTTCCTCTTGAAAAGTTTGAGACAATTTTCTGATAAATTCTTTCAAAGAATGCTACTAACTCAAGCTTTCCAATGCAAAAAGAATCACTCAATTCTGAGTTGATATGAGGAGTCAAAGAATTCTAAAACTGGCCTGAAAAATTGGAACAAGTTGTGTTCACGAACTTCGGAGGGAAAAAAGACCTATTTAGAACCCGATTTTGAGGTGTCAAATATTGAACTAGCTTCTGCAACTATTTAGATGCGGCTTGTCGCTATCTTTAATTTGAGTACTCACGGAGCCAAAACAGACTTCGTATGAGGAAGATACACCTGTTTTACTGAACAGTGCGCAAAACAGATTCCAATCCGAATTCAGGTACGAGATTGATTCTAGATAGATCCAATTTTTTTTCTTCTCTCTTTTTTTTCTCACGCCTTTTTTTTCTTTTTCTTCTCCCTCTTTTTCTTTTTTTTCTTTTCTTTTTTCTCTCTTTTTTTTTCTTTATCTTCTTTTTCTCCCTCTTTCCAAGACAAACTAGATAAGATGCAGATTCGATCAGGCGAAGATGTGAGTGACCTCAACTATGATTACGACAATAAATAGTGCGTAGCACATGGTGGAAATTGGTGGATGGGATGGTGGACAGCGGATGGGATAATGATGTAGCGGCTGCGTGACTAATGTGAACAGAACTCGAAACTCTAAAGGAACTAGACACTAAGACCAGCAACTCGACACGGCGATGCAACCGATAATTCAATAATGCAAACAATGAAAAGAAAATTGCAAAGGCTCAGTCTGGCTAGGACAAAGGATGAATAGATCTAACTTTTGTTTTGTGGCTTTTTCTTGGACAATAGGTAAGAAAATAAATCTAATCTAGGAAAAACTGGAAATTCTCACCGAGCAACCTGAAAACTGATACCACTTGATAGAGGCGGGGTGTCCCGATCTTTCGATGAGATGATAACTAGCGATTTGGTGGAGACGACTTTGACGATCCGACTACAAACGTGCAACGACGTTGTGCCTTAGCAATCGCTAAACCAACTCCGAGAGGTTATTGACCACGCCGGAGCACGATCAACCTGACCACGAAGGTCTATTCCTGCAAGCAATCGAAGAACAAGCAAGAATATGATAAAAGCAATCTGAATATCGCGAATATGTATGAAGTATTGATAATGGTGGGGATCCGAAAAGTGGTCTTGGTCTGGTCGTTGGACACAAACGAAGCACACGAAGTTGCAATGGCTAACTTTTAACTAAACAAATCCCAAGGAAAAGCTACTAGATGGATCTACTTATATAGGAGCAAGGGGTGGCGGCCAAGGAGGTGGGAGGACGTCCCAAGGAAGCCTAAAACTAAATCTAGGTCGTGCAAGGCCAATGGGCCCAAGTGGAGGTGATGTAACACCTTTGGACTTGTAGTTTGACTCGGATTCTGCTGCAGCATCAGATTGTTTCGTCCACAACTCAACGCTCCGGACGAATTTGAAGGTGATTCCAATTGGGTTGGAAAGTGCACGAAATCTAGTTTCCAACAAAAAAAGAATCACCCAATTCGGAGTCCGTATGAAAAACTTGTGTGCGTTTTGAGTCAGGTATGTCTGTGCAGTCCGAATCTGAATCCAGAACGTGAGAGACTTGGACTCTATCTTCTCTTGGGCCAAAAGTGACGTGAGAGAACTTTTTGGACAGCAAATAAACATCTCTTTCTTCCTTATCTTCATATGTGGATTGTACAAATGTGCCATACACCTGCAATTAGACAAAACACAAAAAAATTTGGTCATATCATAAATTGATGTCCTCATCATGGCAAGTTTCAAATCATCCCAAGTAGTAGGTATATAATCAGGGTGTAACCGACAATATTCACTCCACCAAACCAAAGCATAACCAGTGAAAGAACCAACCACAACCTTAACCTTTTTATGTTCATTGAAATTATGGGAAGCAAATATATTTTTTATGTCGAACTCCCATTCAATATATAAAGCAGGTTTAAAACGGCCATTAAATGATGGTATAGATACATTAACCTGATCATGTGCATTTGGATGTTTGTGCACCTCTCGTGACGGTTGTGGTATTTGCAAAGGTGGTGGCACGTCTTCCGCGATCGACAAAGCCCATGAATTGACTCTGGATCCTGTCATGATTAGTAGAACAAGAAACAAAACCCAAAAATAATGTTCCTATAACTACTAGGATGTGGTGGTAAAACACTCACAGTAAAGCAAATATCAATGTCTTACAAGTTCTTACCATGCAGCAGGCGGTGTTCGGCAACCAACGGTGTCAAGTAACTCTGAATATTGAGTAAAGTAATTGCCAGGGGAGCGTACATATACACGGTGTAGAAATATGTGGAGCTGGGTTGGCTATATATGGTAGCAAAAGATTAGCAATAATCAATTCAAAGATGCAATGTTGAATAAACGCTCAACGACGGTACTGTGCCGGTCCTAGGCTAGACCAAACTAGAGACGCGAGCCTAGAACACTAATGAGGTCACGTCGTAGCACAACTAGCATCAATAAAGGATATGAAGTAGCTTTGGACAGCAAGATATAAGTGAAGATCACAATAGCAGTAGACCTATTTAGAAGCTGATGTTGAGGTGCCAAATACTGAACTAGCTTCTGCAACTATTTAGATGCGGCTCGTCGCTAGCTTTCATTTGAGTACTCGCGGAGCCAAAACAGACTTCATATGAGGAAGTTATGCATGTTTTACTGAACAGTGCACAAAACAGATTCCAATCCGAATTCAACTACGAGATTGAGTCTAGATAAATCCGAATTTTGTTTTTTTTTCTCCTCTTTTTTTTTTCTCACACTTTTTTTCTTTTCCTTTCTTTTTTTCTCTCTCCCTCTTTCCAAAACAAACTAGATAAGATGTAGATTGGATCAAGCGAAGATGGGAACGATCTCAACTATGATTATGACAATGAACGGTGGGTAGCATGTGGAGGAAATTGATGGATGGGTAGTGGACAGTGGAAGGGATAACGATGCAGCGGCGACGTGACTAATGTGAACAGAACTCGACACTCTAAACGACCTATACACTAAGACCAGCAACTCAACACGACGATGCAACCGATAATTCAACTATGCAAGCAATGAAAAGAAAATTTCAAAGGCTCAGACTGGCTTGGACAAAGGATGAATAGATCTAACTCTTTTTTGTGGATTTTTCTTGGACAATAGGTAAGAAAATAATCTAATCTAGGAAAACTGGAAATTCTCACCGAGCAACCTGAAAACTGATATCACTTGATAGAGGCAAAGGGTGTCCCGATCTTTCGATGAGATGATAACTATCGATTTGGTGGAGACGACTTTGACGATCCGACTACAAACGTGCACGACGTTGCGCCTTAGCAATCGCTAAACCAATCTCCTGAGGTTACTGACGATGCCGGAAGCACGGTCAGCCTGACCACGAAGGTCTATTCCTGCAAGCAATCGAAGAACAAGCAAGAATATGATAAAGCAATCTGAATATTGCAAATATATATGAGGTATTGATAATGGTGGGGATCCGTAAGCGGTCTTGGTCTGGTCGTTGGACACAAACGAAGTACACGAAGTTGCAGTGGCTAACTTTTAACTAAACAAATCCCAAGGAAAAGCTACTAGATGGATCTACTTATATAGGAGCAAGGGGTGGCGGCCAAGGAGGTGGGAGGACGTCCCAAGGCAGCCTAAAACTAAATCTAGGTCGTACAAGGCCAATGGGCCCAAGTGGAGGTGATGTAACACCTTTGGACTTGTAGTTTGACTCGGATTCTGCTGCAGCATCAGATTGTTTCGTCCACAACTCAACGCTCCGGACGAATTTGAAGGTGATTCCAATTGGGTTGGAAAGTGCACGAGATAGTCATGTCCTCATCACCTCCTAAGTCGTTTCCCCTACAATATGGACTCTAAAAATAGATTACATGGGCCTGGCCCAAAATAAGGTGGCGCAACACCAATAATAAGCTATGGAGGAAATTTATGAAAGGCCATCTTGTATATTTCGTCCATCTTCTTGTATGTCATCATGGTGGCTTCAAAGTTCGGAAATCTTCACTTGAACCTCCGTTCTTGTTCTCTTTGCACGCACCTTCATCTCCGTGCTTGACCATGCTCCAATGTTCATCCTTCTTGTCCGTGCTAGGCCCTTCAATTGCAAGCAACAAAAAATGTATCTAAGTTAGGCAGCATCATATTCTCATGAACACTAAAACATTACCAAGAAACGAAAGTACCTGATAATTTAATTGGCGTATCTGAGCTCTAGCAACTGTTCCAAGAGGTAAAACAACAAGGGATATGGGTGTAACTGTGGTAGCCATGTCCTCATCACTTTCACAACTTGACTTCAAAATATTTGGTTTGGAGACCATCAAAGATCAATATGTGCATGATGCTGATTTTAAAGATGTAATGCAGAATTGTAAAGAAGGAAGAATGTGGAACAAGTTTGTTGTTAATGATGGATTTGTGTTTCGTGCTAACAAGCTATGCATTCCAGCTAGCTCTGTTTGTCTTTTGTTGTTGCAGGAGGCGCATGGAGGAGGATTAATGGGACACTTTGGCGTGAAGAAGACGGAGGACGTACTTGCTACACATTTCTTTTGGCCAAAGATGAGACGGGATGTTGAGCGTTTTATTGCTCGCTGCACTACATGTCAAAAAGCTAAGTCACGACTCAATCCTCATGGTTTATATATGCCTTTGCCTGTACCTAGTGTTCCTTAGGAGGATATATCTATGGACTTTGTTTTAGGTTTACCTCGAACAAAGAAGGGGAGGGATAGCATATTTGTTGTCGTGGATAGATTCTCGAAAATGGCACACTTTATACCATGTCATAAAAGCGATGATGCTGTTAATGTTGCTGATTTGTTCTTTCGTGAAATTATTCGCTTGCATTGTGTGCCAAATACTATTGTTTCAGATCGTGATACTAAATTTCTTAGCCACTTTTGGAGATGTTTATGGGCTAAGTTGGGGACTAAACTGCTTTTTAGTACTACTTGTCACCCCCAAACTGATGGACAAACTGAAGTAGTCAATAGAACGTTGTCTACTATGCTTAGGGCTGTTTTGAAGAATAATAAGAAAATGTGGGAGGAATGCTTGCCTCATATTGAATTTGCCTATAATCGTTCATTGCATTCTACTACCAAGATGTGCCCTTTTGAAGTTGTGTATGGTTTCCTACCTCGTGCACCTATTGATTTGTTGCCTCTTCCATCTTCGGAGAAGGTTAATTTTGATGCTAAACAATGTGCTGAATTGATTTTTGAAATGCATGAGTTAACTAAGGAAAACATTGAGCGTATGAATGTTAAATATAAACTTGCTGGAGATAAGGGTAGAAAACATGTTGTGTTTGCACCTGGAGATCTTGTTTGGTTACATTTGCGTAAGGATAGATTTCCTGATTTGCGCAAATCAAAGTTAATGCCACGTGCTGATGGTCCCTTTAAGGTGTTAGAGAAAATAAATGATAATGCATATAAACTTGAGCTGCCTGCAGATTTTGGGGTTAGTCCCACTTTTAACATTGCAGATTTGAAGCCTTATTTTGGTGAGGAAGATGAACTTCCGTCAAGGACGACTTCATTTCAAGAAGGGGAGGATGATGAGGACATCAATACAATTGTTACACCCACAGCCCCTACTGCTATACATACTGGACCAATTACTAGAGCTCGTGCACGCCAACTAAATTACCAGGTACTTCCGTTTCTTGGTAATGATTCTAATGTTCATGAGAATATGATGTTGCCTAAATTGGATACATTTGTTTTGCTTACAAATGAAGGGCCTAGCTTGGAGAAGGATGAACATTGGAGCAAGAACAAGCATGGAGATGATGGCATGCGGAAGGGGAACAAGAACGGAGTTACAAGTGATGATTTCAGGACTTTGAAGCCACCATAATGGGTGCATGAAGCCTTGGACGAAATATACAAGATGCCACTTCATAAATTTCGTCCCGAGGCTATTTTAGGTGCTGCGTCACCTTATTATTGGGCCAGGCCCATGTAATTTCGAAATACATAAGTATAGGCTATTTTTAGAGTCCGTATGTGTGGGGAAACAAGAGATAGGGTTGATTTCGAACCCCTCCACCAAGGGCCACGAAATTCCCCCCTCTTCCTCCATATATACAGCCCTTAGGGCATCGTTTAGACTTTGGGTTTTGTTTAGATTAAAAGTTCGCCATAGCTGCAACTTCGCGTACTTCGTTTGTGTTCAGCGACCAGACAAAGGCGTCACAGAACCCCACCTTGATCAATAAAGCTTTCATCTTATATTCGCAATATCCAGATTGCAATCTCAGTTTCTTGCTTGTTCTTCGTTTGCTCGGAGGAAACAGACCCTCGTGGTCAGGTTGATCGTGCTCCGGCGTGGTCAATAACCTCTCGGAGTTGGTTTAGCGATTGCTAAGGCGCGACGTCCTCGCACGTTCGTAGTCGGATCGTCAAAGTCGACTGCCACCAAAGCGATATCCATCATCTCATCGAAAGATGGGACACCTTTTGATAGAGGCGAGGGTGTCCCGATCTTTCGATGAGATGATAACTATCGATTTGGTGGAGACGACTTTGACGATCCGACTACAAACATGCACGACGTTGCGCCATAGCAATCGCTAAACCAACTCCGAGATGTTATTGACCACGCCGGAGCACAATCAACCTGACCACGAAGGTCTATTCCTGCAAGCAATCGAAGAACAAGCAAGAATATGATAAAAGCAATCTGAATATTACGAGTATATATGAAGTATTGATAAAGGTGGGGATCCGTAAGCGGTCTTGGTCTGGTCGTTGGACACAAACGAAGTACACGAAGTTGCAATGGCTAACTTTTAACTAAACAAATCCCAAGGAAAAGCTACTAGATGGATCTACTTATATAGGAGCAAGGGGTGGCGGCCAAGGAGGTGGGAGGACGTCCCAAGGCAGCCTAAAACTAAATCTAGGTCGTACAAGGCCAATGGGCCCAAGTGGAGGTGATGTAACACCTTTGGACTTGTAGTTTGACTCGGATTCTGCTGCAGCATCAGAGTGTTTCGTCCCCAACTCAACGCTCCGGACGAATTTGAAGGTGATTCCAATTGGGTTAGAAAGTGCACGAAATCTAGTTTCCAACAAAAAAAGAATCACCCAATTCGGAGTCCGTATGAAAAACTTGTGTGCGTTTTGAGTCAGGTATGTTTGTGCAGTCCGAATCTGAATTCAGAACGTGAGAGACTTGGACTCTATCTTCTCTTGGGCCAAAAGTGACGTGAGAGAACTTTTTGGACAGCAAATAAACATCTCTTTCTTCCTTATCTTCATATGTGGATTGTACAAATGTCCAATACACCTGCAATTACACAAAACACAAAAGTATTTTTGTTCTGGATAACATAAATAGATTATTGAATAGTTTGCACTAGAAATCACCTGACAAATATGCATATATGCAATATTTTTGGTCATATCCAAGGTAGTCATGTCCTCATCATCCTCCCCTTCTCGAAAATAAAATCGTCCTCGGCGTTGCTTAATCTGAAATGTGGCTAACAAAAGAGACAAGGTGTACATGTTGTATATGTATATGTCATCCATTTTTACTTCCCTTGATTTTTGCATATATGACACATGAATAGATGAGTAACTTGCATAGTTCATAAAATCTAAAGCCAAAAAATTAGCACAAGAAGTAGAAGGCATGAAAATATTGCAACTCAGTTTGCACATATAAGTGAAGCTCTTATTCATTTCAAAAGATTGACAATGTTCATCATTAAACCATCCCAACATTGGTGAATAAACCTTACTTGCATCAAATTTACATGCTACAACATGCTTAAATAAGCAAACATGCAATAAGTCATTTAACACAGAATCATCACCAAGATTAGAGGTCATATCAAAATGATTAAACATTGGTTCTTTTGCATCAATAGTTAATTCAATGGGTGCACTCAAAATTGTTGGTATTTCAGTTGTTTGATCACGTGGCAAAGTCAAATTATCAACGTAGTCCTCTAAAATAGGTGGTGTGATCAAAGTAGTGGGTAGCTCATCAGATGGTGCATTCAAATTGACAAGGCATTCATCATTCTCATATAGAGATGGAAGATCAGTACCTTTGTCATTACCTCTTATGATCAACTCAGATGATGTAGCCACTCTCGGGGGCGATGTGTCACATGGTGGAGGTGATGTAGTCCTGACAACAACGGATGTGGTTGTCATAGTATGCCTAGTAGTTGAAGGAACAATCATATCAACTCTTGGAATGTGCACCGTGCGCTTGTTCTCCTCGTGGCTAACACGTCGTTTTATTTCCTGTTCAGCTTTGCAAGCAAGATGAAACAAATGGTCCATAGGATAACACTCTTCATGAATTAGTATCTCTTGAATATCACGGTTTAATCCTCCCCAAAATCTATCCATAAAATCATCTTCACTTTCTTCTAAAGAGGAATGCAACAAGGTAGTTTGTAAATCATCATAATATTTTGTTACAGTTTCACTACCTTGTTTTAAGTGTTGTAACTTCTTAATCATGTCACGAGTATAATAAGCAGGGACGAAAGTATGTCGCATGGCAAGTTTCAAATCATCCCAAGTAGTAGGTATATAATCAGGGTGTAACCGACAATATTCACTCCACCAAACCAAAGCATAACCAGTGAAAGAACCAACCGCAACCTTAACCTTTTTATGTTCATCGAAATTATGGGAAGCAAATATATTTTTTATGTCGAACTCCCATTCAATATATAAAGCAGGTTTAAAACGGCCATTAAATGGTGGTATAGATACACTAACCTGATCATGTGCATTTGGATGTTTGTGCACCTTTCGTGACGGTTGTGGTATTTGCAAAGGTGGTGGCACGTCTCCCGCGATCGACAAAGCCCATGAATTGACTCTGGATCCTGTCATGATTAGTAGAACAAGAAACAAAACCCAAAAATAATGTTCATATAACTACTAGGATGTGGTGGTAAAACGCTCACAGTAAAGCAAATATCAATGTCTTACAAGTTCTTACCATGCAGCAGGCGGTGATCGGCAACCAGCGGTGTCAAGTAACTCCGAATATTGAGTAAAGCGATTGCCAGGGGAGCGTACGTATACACGGTGTAGAAATATGTGGAGCTGGGTTGGCTATATATGGTGGCAAAAGATTAGCAATAATCAATTCAAAGATGCAATGTTGAATAAACGCTCAACGACGGTACTGTGCTGGTCCTAGGCTAGACCGTACTAGAGACGCGAGCCTAGAACACTAATGAGGTCACGGCGTAGCACAACTAGCATCAATGAAGGATACTAAGTAGCTCTTGACAGCAAGATATAAGTGAAGATCACAACAGCAGTGAAGATAATGGGGTGAAACAACAGCCAAGCAGGATATATCAACAACTTTGTCTCCAACTTTCCTCTGAAAAAGTTTGTGCCGATTTTTTGTTTTTTTTTCTTCTCTCTCTTTTTTTTCCTCACACTTTTTTTTCTTTCTCTCCTTTTTTTTCTCTGACTTTTTTTTCCTTTTTTTTCTCTCGTTTTTTTCTCTCTTTTTTTCTCCCTCTTTCCAAAACAAACTAGATAAGATGCAGATTGGATCAAGTGAAGATGTGAACAATCTCAACTATTATTATGACAATGAATGGTGGGTAGCACGTGGTGGAAATTGATGGATGGGTGGTGGACAGCGGAAGAGATAATGATGCAGCGGTGGCGTGACTAATGTGAACAGAACTCGAAACTCTAAACGAACTAGACACTAAGACCAGCAACTCGACACGACGATGCAATCGATAATTCAACTATGCAATCAATGAAAAGAAAATTGCAAAGGCTCAGACTCGCTTGGACCAAGGATGAATAGATCTAACTCTTTTTTGTGGCTTTTTCTTGGACAATAGGTAAGAAAGTAAATCTAATCTAGGAAAACTGGAAATTCTCACCGAGCAACCTGAAAACTGATACCACTTGATAGAGGCGGGGTGTCCCGATCTTTCGATGAGATGATAACTATCGATTTGGTGAAGATGACTTTGACGATCCGACTACAAACGTGCACGACGTTGCGTCTTAGCAATCGCTAAACCAACTCTGAGAGGTTATTGACCACACCGGAGCACAATCAACCTGACCACGAAGGTCTATTCCTGCAAGCAATTGAAGAACAAGCAAGAATATGATAAAAGCAATCTGAATATTGCGAGTATATATGAGGTATTGATAAAGGTGGGGATCCGTAAGCGGTCTTGGTCTGGTCGTTGGACACAAACGAAGTACACGAAGTTGCAATGGCTAACTTTTAACTAAACAAATCCCAAGGAAAAGCTACTAGATGGATCTACTTATATAGGAGCAAGGGGTGGCGGCCAAGGAGGTGGGAGGACGTCCCAAGGCAGCCTAAAACTAAATCTAGGTCGTACAAGGCCAATGGGCC
Organism: Triticum aestivum; assembly: GCF_018294505.1. Lineage (NCBI taxonomy): Eukaryota > Viridiplantae > Streptophyta > Magnoliopsida > Poales > Poaceae > Triticum > Triticum aestivum. Next base: position 252,245,110 of record NC_057806.1, on the reverse strand, counting down.
CAAGTGGAGGTGATGTAACACCTTTGGACTTGTAGTTTGACTCGGATTCTGCTGCAGCATCAGATTGTTTCGTCCACAACTCAACGCTCCGGACGAATTTGAAGGTGATTCCAATTGGGTTGGAAAGTGCACGAAATCTAGTTTCCAACAAAAAAAGAATCACCCAATTCGGAGTCCGTATGAAAAACTTGTGTGCGTTTTGAGTCAGGTATGTCTGTGCAGTCCGAATCTGAATCCAGAACGTGAGAGACTTGGACTCTATCTTCTCTTGGGCCAAAAGTGACGTGAAAGAACTTTTTGGACAGCAAATAAACATCTCTTTCTTCCTTATCTTCATATGTGGATTGTACAAATGTCCCATACACCTGCAATTAGACAAAACACAGAAGTGTGTGAAGTATTTTTGTTCTGGATAACATAAATAGATTATTGAATAGTTTGCACTAGAAATCACCTGACAAATATACATATATGCAATATTTTTGGTCATATCCAAGGTAGTCATGTCCTCATCATCCTCCCCTTCTTGAAAATAAAGCCGTCCTCGGCGTTGCTTAATCTGAAATGTGGCTAACAAAAGAGACAAGGTGTACATGTTGTATATGTATATGTCATCCATTTTTACTTCCCTTGATTTTTGCATATATGACACATGAATAGATGAGTAACTTGCATAGTTCATAAAATCTAAAGCCAAAAAATTAGCACAAGAAGTAGAAGGCATGAAAATATTGCAACTCAGTTTGCACATATAAGTGAAGCTCTTATTCATTTCAAAAGATTGACAATGTTCATCATTAAACCATCCCAACATTGGTGAATAAACCTTACTTGCATCAAATTTACATGCTACAACATGCTTAAATAAGCAAACATGCAATAAGTCATTTAACACAGAATCATCACCAAGATTAGAGGTCATATCAAAATGATTAAACATTGGTTCTTTTGCATCAATAGTTAATTCAATGGGTGCACTCAAAATTGTTGGTATTTCAGTTGTTTGATCACATGGCAAAGTTAAATTATCAACGTAGTCCTCTAAAATAGGTGGTGTGATCAAAGTAGTGGGTAGCTCATCAGATGGTGCATTCAAATTGACAAGGCATTCATCATTCTCATGTAGAGATGGAAGATCAGTACCTTTGTCATTACCTCTTCTGATCAACTCAGATGATGTAGCCACTCTCGGGGGCGATGTGTCACATGGTGGAGGTGATGTAGTCCTGACAACAACGGATGTGGTTGTCATAGTATGCCTAGTAGTTGAAGGAACAATCATATCAACTCTTGGAATGTGCACCGTGCGCTTGTTCTCCTCGTGGCCAACACGTCGTTTTATTTCCTGTTCAGCTTTGCAAGCAAGATGAAACAAATGGTCCATAGGATAACACTCTTCATGAATTAGTATCTCTTGAATATCACGGTTTAATCCTCCCCAAAATCTATCCATAAAATCATCTTCACTTTCTTCTAAAGAGGAATGCAACAAGGTAGTTTGTAAATCATCATAATATTTTGTTACAGTTTCACTACCTTGTTTTAAGTGTTGCAACTTCTTAATCATGTCACGAGTATAATAAGCAGGGACAAAAGTATGTCGCATGGCAAGTTTCAAATCATCCCAAGTAGTAGGTATATAATCAGGGTGTAACCGACAATATTCACTCCACCAAACCAAAGCATAACCAGTGAAAGAACCAATCGCAAACTTAACCTTTTTATGTTCATCGAAATTATGGGAAGCAAATATATTTTTTATGTCGAACTCCCATTCAATATATAAAGCAGGTTTAAAACGGCCATTAAATGGTGGTATAGATACATTAACCTGATCATGTGCATTTGGATGTTTGTGCACCTCTCGTGACGGTTGTGGTATTTGCAAAGGTGGTGGCACGTCTCCCGCGATCGACGAAGCCCATGAATTGACTCTGGATCCTGTCATGATTAGTAGAACAAGAAACAAAACCCAAAAATAATGTTCCTATAACTACTAGGATGTGGTGGTAAAACACTCACAGTAAAGCAAATATCAATGTCTTACACGTTCTTACCATGCAGCAGGCGGTGATCGGCAACCAGCGGTGTCAAGTAACTCCGAATATTGAGTAAAGCGATTGCCAGGGGAGCGTACGTATACACGGTGTAGAAATATGTGGAGCTGGGTTGGCTATATATGGTAGCAAAAGATTATCAATAATCAATTCAAAGATGCAATGTTGAATAAACGCTCAACGACGGTACTGTGCTGGTCCTAGGCTAGACCGAACTAGAGACGCGAGCCTAGAACACTAATGAGGTCACGTCGTAGCACAACCAGCATCAATGAAGGATACAAAGTAGCTCTGGACAGCAAGATATAAGTGAAGATCACAACGGCAGTAAAGATAATGATGTGAAACAATAGCCAAGCTGTTTTACTGAACAGTGCACAAAACAGATTCCAATCCGAATTCAGGTACGAGATTGATTCTAGATAGATCCAATTTTTTTTCTTCTCTCTTTTTTTTCTCACGCTTTTTTTCTTCTTTTTCTTCTCCCTCTTTTTCTTTTTTTTTCTTTCCTTTTTTCTCTCTTTTTTTTCTTTATCTTCTTTTTCTCCCTCTTTCCAAGACAAACTAGATAAGATGCAGATTCGATCAGGCGAAGATGTGAGTGACCTCAACTATGATTATGACAATAAATAGTGCGTAGCACGTGGTGGAAATTGGTGGATTGGATGGTGGACAGCGGATGTGATAATGATGCAACGGCTGTGTGACTAATGTGAACAGAACTCGAAACTCTAAAGGAACTAGACACTAAGACCAGCAACTCGACACGACGATGCAACCGATAATTCAACTATGCAAGCAATGAAAAGAAAATTGCAAAGGCTGAGACTGGCTTGGACCAAGGATGAATAGATCTAACTCTTTTTTGTGGCTTTTTCTTGGACAATAGGTAAGAAAATAAATCTAATCTAGGAAAACTGGAAATTCTCACCGAGCAACCTGAAAACTGATACCACTTGATAGAGGCGAGGGTGTCCCGATCTTTCGATGAGATGATAACTATCGATTTTGTGGAGACGACTTTGACGATCCGACTACAAACGTGCACGACGTTGCGCCTTAGCAATCGCTAAACCAACTCCGAGAGGTTATTGACCACGCCGGAGCACAATCAACCTGACCACGAAGGTCTATTCCTGCAAGCAATCGAAGAACAAGCAAGAATATGATAAAAGCAATCTGAATATTACGAGTATATATGAAGTATTGATAAAGGTGGGGATCCGTAAGCGGTCTTGGTCTGGTCGTTGGACACAAACGAAGTACACGAAGTTGCAGTGGCTAACTTTTAATTAAACAAATCCCAAGGAAAAGCTACTAGATGGATCTACTTATATAGGAGCAAGGGGTGGCGGCCAAGGAGGTGGGAGGACGTCCCAAGGCAGCCTAAAACTAAATCTAGGTCGTACAAGGCCAATGGGCCCAAGTGGAGGTGATGTAACACCTTTGGACTTGTAGTTTGACTCGGATTCTGCTGCAGCATCAGAGTGTTTCGTCCCCAACTCAACGCTCCGGACGAATTTGAAGGTGATTCCAATTGGGTTGGAAAGTGAACGAAATCTAGTTTCCATCAAAAAAAGAATCACCCAATTCGGAGTCCGTATGAAAAACTTGTGTGCGTTTTGAGTCAGGTATGTCTGTGCAGTCCGAATCTGAATTCAGAACGTGAGAGACTTGGACTCTATCTTCTCTTGGGCCAAAAGTGACGTGAGAGAACTTTTTGGACAGCAAATAAACATCTCTTTCTTCCTTATCTTCATATGTGGATTGTACAAATGTCCCATACACCTGCAATTAGACAAAACACAAAAGTGTGTGAAGTATTTTTGTTCTGGATAACATAAATAGATTATTGAATAGTTTGCACTAGAAATCACCTGACAAATATGCATATATGCAATATTTTTGGTCATATCCAAGGTATTTTTGCCTCTATCATCGTGGCCCTAGACTATATATACTCCTCCACCTCCACCATTTGAGGGTTAGCATTGGTTTAGCTCATTTGAGAGATAGAGCATTGCTCATCCACATCGGATCTACTCCACGAGAGAGACTGTGGCCTCTTCGGAGAAGATACCTTTGGATTCAAGACCTCCTTGCAGAGAAGACATCAAGACCCCCTCTTGGGCGGCCCCCTCAAGACCTCCTCACGGAGAAGATCGTGCTACTTGTATCGTCGTGAGTTGATTGTGGATCGTGTGAACCCTTATGTATCCGAGGATCTAGTGCATGTGTGATCATTCTTGTTGGTTTGAGTGTTCTCTTGTGTTCCCCTCGTTTCCCTCCTCGTGTTCTTCGTGTTCATCGCGGGATTCACTCCTTTCGTGAAAGATCGGCCCATAGGGTTCCTACCCTACATCAGATTTGATAGTAACCACTCTTAAGATCCATTTTGGAAAATATAGTGGCACCACTAAGTTCATCTAGCATATCATCTAGGTGTGGAATGGGATACCTATAACGAACAATGATAGCATTGATAGGTCTACAATCTGAGCACATGCGAAAACTACCGTCACGTTTTGGCACAAGAATGACCGAATGGCACAAGGGCTCAAACTTTCACGGACATGTCCATGGTCTATGAGATGCTTTACTTGCCTTTGAATTACTTTGGTTTCTTCGGGGTTGACGCGGTAGGGAGCTTTTGATAGAGGCTAAGGTGTCCCGATGTTTCGATGAGATGGTGGCTATCGTTTTCTGTGGGAGTCGACCTTGACGATCCGACTACGAACGTGCGAGACGTCGCGCCTTAGCAATCGCTAAACCAACTTCCGAGGGTTATTGACCACGCCGGAGCACGATCAACCTGACCACAAGGGTCTGTTTCCTACGAGCAAACAAAGAACAAGCAAGAAACTGAGATTGCAATCGGGATATTGCGAATATAAGATGAAAGCTTTATTGATCAAGGTGGGGTTCTGTGACGTCTTGGTCTGGTCGTTGGACACAAATGAAGTACGCGAAGTTGCAGCTATGGCGAACTTTTAATCTAAACAAAACCCCAAAGTCTAAACGACGCCCTAAGGGCTGTATATATGGAGGAAGAAGGGGGAATTTCGTGGCCCTTGAGGGTGGGGTCTGAAACCAACCCTAACTCTTGTTTCTCCACACATACGGACTCTAAAAATAGCCTATACTTAAGTATTTAGAAATTACATGGGCCTGGCCCATTAATAAGGTGACGCAGCACCTAGAATAGCCTATGGACGAATATTATGAAGTGGCATCTTGTATATTTCGTCCAAGGCTTCATGCACTCCTTATGGCGGCTTCAAAGTCCTGAAATCATCACTTGTAACTCCGTTCTTGATCCCCTTGCGCATGCCATCAACTCCATGCGTGTTCTTGCTCCAATGTTCATCCTTCTCCAAGCTAGGCCCTTCATTTGTAAGCAAAACAAATGTATCCAATTTAGGCAGCATCATAATCTCATGAACATTAGAATCATTACCAAGAAACGAAAGTACCTGGTAATTTAATTGGCGTGCACGAGCTCTAGTAATTGGTCCAGTATATGTAACAGTAGGGGCTGTGGGTGTAACAATGGTATTGATGTCCTCATCATCCTCCCCTTCTTGAAATGAAGTCGTCCTCGACGGAAACGCATCTTCCTCACCCAAATAAGGCTTCAAATCTGCAATGTTAAAAGTGGGACTAACCCCAAAATCTACAGGTAGCTCAAGTTTATATGCATTATCATTTATTTTCTCTAACACCTTAAAAGGACCATCAACACGTGGCATTAACTTTGATTTGCGCAGATTAGGAAATCTATCTTTACGCAAATGTAACCAAACAAGATCTCCAGGCGCAAACACAACATGTTTTCTACCCTTATCTCCAGCAAGTTTATATTTAGCATTCATACGCTCAATGTTTTCCTTAGTTAACTCATGCATTTTTAAAATCAATTCAGAACGTTCTTTACCATCAAAATTAACCTTCTCTGAAGATGGAAGAGGCAACAAATCAATAGGTGCACGAGGTAGGAAACCATACACAATTTCAAAAGGGCACATCTTAGTAGTAGAATGCAATGAACGATTATAAGCAAATTCAATATGAGGCAAGCATTCTTCCCACATTTTCTTGTTATTCTTCAAAACAGCCCTAAGCATAGTAGACAATGTTCTATTGACTACTTAAGTTTGTCCATCAGTTTGGGGGTGACAAGTAGTACTAAAAAGCAGCTTAGTCCCCAACTTAGCCCATAAACATCTCCAAAAGTGGCTAAGAAATTTAGTATCACGATCTGAAACAATAGTATTTGGCACACCATGTAAGCGAATAATTTCACGAAAGAACAAATCAGCAACATTAACAGCATCATCGCTTTTATGACATGGTATAAAGTGTGCCATTTTTGAGAACCTATCCACGACAACAAATAAGCTATCCCTCCCCTTCTTTGTTCGAGGTAAACCCTAAACAAAGTCCATAGATATATCCTCCCAAGGAACACTAGGTACAGGCAAAGGCATATATAAACCATGAGGATTGAGTCGTGACTTAGCTCTTTGACATGTAGTGCAGCGAGCAACAAAACGCTCAACACCCCGTCTCATCTTTGGCCAAAAGAAATGTGTAGCAAGTATATCCTCCGTCTTCTTGACGCCAAAGTGTCCCATTAATCCTCCTCCATGCGCCTCCTGCAACAACAAAAGACGAACGGAGCTAGCTGGAATGCATAGCTTGTTCCAAGTTCTCCCTTCCTTACAATTCTGCAATACATCTTTAAATTCAGCATCATGAACATATTGATCTTTGATGGTCTCCAAACCAAATATTTTAAAGTCAAGTTGTGAAAGCATAGTATAACGACGAGACAAGGCATCAGCAATAACATTTTCTTTACCCTTCTTGTGTTTAATGACATAAGGGAAAGTCTCAATGAATTCAAACCATTTAGCATGTCTACGGTTCAGTTTTGCTTGACTTTTAATGTGTTTCAAAGATTCATGATTAGAATGTATAACAAATTCCTTGGGCCATAAATAATGTCGCCATGTTTCTAAGGTCCGAACAAGAGCATATAATTCTTTATCATAAGTAGAATAGTTCAGACTAGGCCCACTCAATTTTTCAGAAAAGTATGCAACAGGTTTTCCATCTTGTAATAACACACCTCCTAATCCAATTCCACTAGCATCACATTCAAGCTCAAAAGTCTTATTGAAATTAGGAACTTGGAGTAAAGGAGCATGTGTCAACTTATCTTTCAATACCGTGAAGGCTTCTTCCTGTGCGGTACCCCAAACAAAAGGCACATCCTTCTTTGTAAGCTCGTTGAGAGGTGCAGCAATGGTGCTGAAATCTCTCACAAAACGCCTATAGAAACCAGCGAGGCCAAGGAAACTCCTCACTTGTGTGACCGTTTTGGGCTGCGGCCAACTCTCAATAGCTTCAATCTTGGCTTTATCAACTTCAATTCCCTGTGGAGTGACAACATAGCCAAGAAAAGATACTCGGTCGGTGCAAAACGTGCACTTTCCAAGGTTTCCAAACAAACGTGCATCACGTAGAGCAATAAAAACAGCACGTAAATGTTCCAAATGTTCCTCCAAAGATTTGCTATAAATCAATATGTCATCAAAGTAAACTACCACAAATCGTCCAATGAAAGCACGTAAAACTTCGTTCATTAACCTCATGAAAGTACTAGGTGCATTAGATAACCCAAAAGGCATGACTAACCACTCGTATAATCCAAACTTAGTTTTAAATGTTGTTTTCCATTCATCACCCAATTTCATACAAATTTGATGGTATCCACTACGCAAATCAACTTTGGAGAATATTGTAGAGCCACTCAATTCATCAAGCATATCATCTAGCCTAGAAATAGGATGACGATTACGAATAGTAATATTATTAATGCCTCTACAATCAACGCACATACGTGATGTACCATCCTAATTTTGGCACTAAAATGATAGGAACAGCACAAGGACTAAGGGATTCGCGTATATAACCTTTGTCGAGCAGTTCTTGTACTTGACGCATAATCTCCTTCGTCTCCTCTGGATTGGTACGGTATGGTGCACGGTTGGGTAGCGAAGCACCGGTAATTAAGTCAATTTGATGCTCAATCCCTCGAATAGGTGGTAATCCCAGTGGCACGTCTTGTGGAAAGATGATGAGGACATCTATACAATTGTTACACCCACAGCCCCTGCTGCTATACATACTGGACCAATTACTAGAGCTCGTGCACGCCAACTAAATTACCAGGTACTTTCGTTTCTTGGTAATGATTCTAATGTTCATGAGAATATGATGCTGCCTAAATTGGATACATTTGTTTTGCTTACAAATGAAGGGCCTAGCTTGGAGAAGGATGAACATTGGAGCAAGAACAAGCATGGAGATGATGGCATGCGCAAGGGGAACAAGAACGGAGTTACAAGTGATGATTTCAGGACTTTGAAGCCACCATAATGGGTGCATGAAGCCTTGGACGAAATATACAAGATGCCACTTCATAAATTTCGTCCCGAGGCTATTTTAGGTGCTGCAGCACCTTATTATTGGGCCAGGCCCATGTAATTTCGAAATACATAAGTATAGGCTATTTTTAGAGTCCGTATGTGTGGGGAAACAAGAGATAGGGTTGATTTCGGGCCCCTCCACCAAGGGCCACGAAATTCCCCCCTCTTCCTCCATATATACAGCCCTTAGGGCATCGTTTAGACTTTGGGATTTGTTTAGTTAAAAGTTAGCCATTGCAACTTCGTGTACTTCGTTTGTGTCCAACGACCAGACCAAGACCGCTTACGGATCCCCACCATTATCAATACCTCATATATATTTGCAATATTCAGATTGCTTTATCATATTCTTGCTCGTTCTTCGATTGCTTGCAGGAATAGACCTTCGTGGTCAGGCTGACCGTGCTTCCGGCATCGTCAGTAACCTCAGGAGATTGGTTTAGCGATTGCTAAGGCGCAACGTCGTGCACGTTTGTAGTCGGATCGTCAAAGTCGTCTCCACCAAATCGATAGTTATCATCTCATCGAAAGATCGGGACACCCTCGCCTCTATCAAAAGACGTCAGCGAACTCCTGCAAAATGTTAGTGACAACAGGGGGCAAAGAGGAAGGCACGTCCTCGAATGAAAATAAGGCCTCTTTGAACACAAAAGCATAGCAAACAGATTTGCTAAAACTAGCTCATCAATATCAGATTTGGTGGCAAGTAAACATGCACTTTTCAATTTAATTTCAGAAACAACAGTAGATGGTTTATTATTAGGCTTCATTTGGTGCTCAAATTCTTTTGCCACAATCTTATTTTCACTCTTATTTGTCTCCTGTTTTGCTTTATTAGCTCTATTAATATCATCTTTCAAAATGGAATCAGGAGTCATAAGAAGCAAAGTAATATTTTTATCGTTATGAACAAGAGTATACTGATTGTTTCTACCATGGTGTACAGAATTTTTATCAAATTGCCATGGTCTACCAAGTAATAAGGAACATGCTTGCATAGGTACCACATCACAATCAACATAATCAGCATATGTAGAGATACTAAAATGCACACGAACAGTGCGTGTTACCTTAACCTTGCCGCTGTTGTTGAACCATTGGATGTAGTAAGGATGTGGATGTGGTCTTGTGGTGAGAGATAGCTTCTCCACCATCTCCATGCTAGCCAAGTTATTGCAGCTCCCTCCATCTATGATCACGCGAACAGAACGTTCCTTCACAACTCCCTTTGTATGGAACAAATTATGCCTCTGATTTTGCTCAGCTTGTGTAACCTGCACACTCAAAACACGTTGAGCAACTAAACATTCATACCTGTCAGCATCTTCAGGAGCCATGTATTGCGTCTCATGATCAGAGTCGTCTCCACCGTGTTCTTCACGTGTAATAAGAGCCAAAGTCTCCTCATCATAGTCACTAGCGGACTCATACCCACCATCCTCAGTAACAATCATCACACGCTTAGATGGGCATTTTCTCGCATAATGACCTCCACCCTTGCAACGTCGACAAATAATATCATGTGTTTTCCCTGTTGATGCCATGGATGAAGAAGAGCTCTTTGCAGGCCCAGGAGGTGTGCTCTTGGCAGATAGTGGTGATTGTGCCTGCTTTATTGTATCACGGTTGGAGGTGGCAGCCGACGGAGGCGCCGGTGTAGCAGAACGTGATGAGGACATCAATACCATTGTTACACCCACAGCCCCTACTGTTACATATACTGGACCAATTACTAGAGCTCGCGCACGCCAATTAAATTACCAGGTACTTTCATTTCTTGGTAATGATTCTAATGTTCATGAGATTATGATGCTGCCTAAATTGGATACATTTGTTTTGCTTACAAATGAAGGGCCTAGCTTGGAGAAGGATGTACATTGGAGCAAGAACACACATGGAGTTGATGGCATGCGCAAGGGGATCAAGAACGGAGTTACAAGTGATGATTTCAGGACTTTAAAGCCGCCATAAGGAGTGCATGAAGCCTTCGACGAAATATACAAGATGCCACTTCATAATATTCGTCCATAGGCTATTCTAGGTGCTGTGTCACCTTATTAATGGGCCAGGCCCATGTAATTTCGAAATACTTAAGTATGGGCTATTTTTAGAGTCCGTATGTGTGGGGAAACAAGAGTTAGGGTTTGTTTCGGACCCCACCCTCAAGGGCCACGAAATTCCCCCCTCTTCCTCCATATATACAGCCCTTAGGGCGTCGTTTAGACTTTGGGTTTTGTTTAGATTAAAAGTTCGCCATAGCTGCAACTTCGCGTACTTCGTTTGTGTCCAACGACCAGACCAAGACGTCACAGAACCCCACCTTGATCAATAAAGCTTTCATCTTATATTCGCAATATCCAGATTGCAATCTCAGTTTCTTGCTTGTTCTTCGTTTGCTCGGAGGAAACAGACCCTCGTGGTCAGGTTGATCGTGCTCCAGCGTGGTCAATAACCCTCGGAAGTTGGTTTAGCGATTGCTAAGGCGCGACGTCTCGCACGTTCGTAGTCGGATCGTCAAAGTCGACTCCCACAGAAAACGAAAGCCACCATCTCATCAAAACATCGGGACACCTTAGCCTGTATCAAGTGGTATCAGATTTCCAGGTTGCTCGGTGAGTTTTTACAGTTTTTCGTAGATTAGATCGAGTCTGTTCTTCATACCTACAGTCCACGAAAAAGCCACAAAAAAAATTTTAGGGTTAGTTCATCATATCCGAACCAATCTGAGCCTCTGCATAATCTTTTTAGGGTTTTTGCTTTGTTGAATTTGCGGTTGCATCGTCGTGTCAAGTTGCTGGTCTTAGAGTCTAGTCTTTTAGAGTTTCGAGTTCTGGTCATAAGTTGTCACGCCGCCGCCGCACCATCATCATCGCCCATCTACCACTTTTGCTTATCCGCCACCGCTCTGAATCCATATCCATATACCACCACCAATCCGTATCCATATACCACCACCAATCTGTATCCATATACCACCACCGCTACCATATACCACCACCGCTGCCATATACCACAACCATATATCCACCACCAATCCGAGTTCTTCTCATATTAGGTTTGTTCTTGAGATCAATCTAAATTTCGATTCGTGTTTCCTTGCCTGCGTAGGTCTCGGAAAAAAAAGAGTCTGGAGACCCCCGGGCAGTTTTTAGGCCAAAATTTTCACGGGCAAATTTTTTTTCCCTATCCTATTTTTAGGCTTTTCTGAGTCTTTTGAGCCACGTGCCATCATAGTGATTTTTTGTCGCACTTTTTCGTCGTCGCTACCCTGATTTCCGAAAAAAAGTGAATTTTTTTTTTCGTGCCCATCCTATCAGTTTGACGAGGGAAGACACTCGCCATTATAGTGATTTTTCGCCAAAAAAAAGAGGAGCGCAAAAAAAGAGAGCGAAAGAAATAGTTCCAGAGTGTGCTTTTCCCTTATTTACGTGCAGTGCCGTGATTTTGTTAGTGTTCTAGGCTCGCGTCTCTAGCATGGTCTAGCCTAGGACCAGCACAGTAGCGTTGTTGAGCGTTTATTCAACTTTGCATCTCTGAATTGATTATTGCTGACCCTTTTTGCTACCATACTAGAAGCCTTCCCAGCTCCACATACATCTACGTCGTGCGTTTGACACTCCCTGGCAATCGCTCTATCCAAGCTTTTGAGAGTTTTGACTATAACGGTTGCCGATCACCGCCTGCTGCTGGGTAAGAACGGGTAAGAATTTGAGATTTGCTTAACGGATTTGTGACACCCGCCACCACCACCACTTGTTAGTAGTCTGTAGGATCATATTCTTGTGTGTTTCTATTGCTGCTAACCATGCCAGGATCACAATCCGACGAGACTGACTGGGAGAACTTGACAAACAAGGAGCTTCATGATACGTTTCAGCAAATGATGAGTTTACAGGTGCAAGATGTGATAAACAGATTTGAAGAGGCCATGGAGAAGATAGATGGCATGGAGAAGATGTTTGAAACAAAGCTCGATAGCAAGTTTGCTGAATTGCTTTCGCGTTTTCCACCACCACCACCGGCTGCTCCTGCCGCACCTCTGCAACAACAGCAACAACACCGACTACCTCCACTTCGGGAAACAGCCCTCCGCCGAGCGAGCCGTGTCCCTCTTCAGTCGGGCCAAACTGCTGGTGCTGCTGTTGATACTTCTGTGGCTCCTACTGCTGATGTGGAGGAGGATGATTATGTGGGAGATTATGAGGATGAGGTTGATCAAAATCAGAATTACGTGCCACCACTAGCACAGCAACCACCAGGTCGTCCACATGCAAATAATGGCAATGGTAGGGCTCACCCTCAGGTACGAGATCATGACCATCTCCCTAAACTAAAATTGAATATTCCACCATTTGAGGGTAGATATATTCCTGATATATATCTTACTTGGGAGTTAGAAACTGAACAACGATTTACATGTTTACAATATCCCGAGGAGAGACGTGTTCCTGCTGCTGTTTGTGCATTCACTAGTTTTGCATGTGTTTGGTGGTCTGAGCATTGTAGATTATATCCTATTCCGGCTACTTGGGCTGCTTTGAAAACTGCTATGCGTACTCGTTGGGTTCCACCATATTATCAACGTGAATTACTTCAAAAATTGCAGCGCTTAAGACAGGGAAAAAATTCTGTAGAAGAATATTATCAGGAATTACAAACTGGCATGATTAGATGTGGTATTGTTGAGGAGAATGAAGCTATGCTTGCACGTTTTATGGGTGGATTAAATAGAGATATTCAGACGATTCTAGAGTATAAGGAGTATACTAATATCACTCGTTTATTCCATCTTGCTTGTAAAGCTGAACGTGAAGTGCAGGATCGACAGGCATTGGTGCGGACTAACTTTTCTGCAGGTCGACCTTCATCATGGACACCACATGCATCATCTACTTCCAAACGTTCTGCTACACCGGCGCCTCCGTCGGCTGCCACCTCCAACCGTGATACAATAAAGCAGGCACAATCACCACTATCTGCCAAGAGCACACCTTCTGGGCCTCCAAAGAGCTCTTCTTCATCCATGGCATCAACAGGGCAAACACATGATATTATTTGTCGACGTTGCAAGGGTGGAGGTCATTATGCGAGAGAATGCCCATCTAAGCGTGTGATGACTGTTACTGAGGATGGTGAGTATGAGTCCGCTAGTGACTATGATGAGGAGACTTTGGCTCTTATTACACGTGACGAACACGGTGGAGACGATTCTGATCATGAGACGCAATACATGGCTCCTGAAGATGCTGACAGGTATGAATGTTTAGTTGCTCAACGTGTTTTGAGTGTGCAGGTTACACAAGCTGAGCAAAATCAGAGGCATAATTTGTTTCATACAAAGGGAGTTGTGAAGCAACGTTCTGTTCGCGTGATCATAGATGGAGGGAGCTGCAATAATTTGGCTAGCATGGAGATGGTGGAGAAGCTATCTCTCACCACAAGACCACATCCACATCCTTACTACATCCTTACTACATCCAATTTGGCTAGCATCCTTACTGTTCGTGTGCATTTTAGTATCTCTACATATGCTGATTATGTTGATTGTGATGTGGTACCTATGCAAGCATGTTCCTTATTACTTGGTAGACCATGGCAATTTGATAAAAATTCTGTACACCATGGTAGAAACAATCGGTATACTCTTGTTCATAACGATAAAAATATTACTTTGCTTTCTATGACTCCTGATTCCATTTTGAAAGATGATATTAATAGAGCTAATAAAGCAAAACAGGAGACAAATAAGAGTGAAAATCAGATTGTGGCAAAAGAATTTGAGCACCAAATGAAGTCTAATAATAAACCATCTACTGTTGTTTCTGAAATTAAATTGAAAAGTGCATGTTTACTTGCCACCAAATCTGATATTGATGAGCTAGATTTCAGCAAATCTGTTTGCTATGCTTTTGTGTGCAAAGAGGCATTATTTTCATTCGAGGACGTGCCTTCCTCTTTGCCCCCTGCTGTCACTAACATTTTGCAGGAGTTCGCTGACGTCTTTCCACAAGACGTGCCACCGGGATTACCACCTATTCGAGGGATTGAGCATCAAATTGACTTAATTCCCGGTGCTTCGCTACCCAACCGTGCACCATACCGTACCAATCCAGAGCAGACGAAGGAGATTATGCGTCAAGTACAAGAACTGCTCGACAAAGGTTATATACGTGAATCCCTTAGTCCTTGTGTTGTTCCTATCATTTTAGTGCCGAAAAAGGATGGTACGTCGCGTATGGGCGTTGATTGTAGAGGCATAAATAATATTACTATTCGTTATCGGCATCCTATTCCTAGGCTAGATGATATGCTTGATGAATTGAGTGGCTCTACAATATTCTCCAAAGTTGATTTGCATAGTGGATACCATCAAATTCGTATGAAATTGGGAGATGAATGGAAAACAGCATTTAAAACTAAGTTTGGATTATATGAGTGGTTAGTCATGCCTTTTGGGTTAACTAATGCGCCTAGTACTTTCATGAGGTTAATGAACGAAGTTTTACGTGCTTTCATTGGACGATTTGTGGTAGTTTACTTTGATGACATATTGATTTATAGCAAATCTTTGGAGGAACATTTGGAACATTTACGTCCTATTTTTATTGCTCTACCTGATGCACGTTTGTTTGGAAACCTTGGAAAGTGCACCTTTTGCACCGACCGAGTATCTTTTCTTGGCTATGTTGTTACTCCACAGGGAATTGAAGTTGATAAAGCCAAGATTGAAGCTATTGAGAGTTGGCCGCAGCCCAAAACGGTCACACAAGTGAGGAGTTTCCTTGGCCTCGCTGGTTTCTATAGGCGTTTTGTGAGATATTTCAGCACCATTGCTGCACCTCTCAACGAGCTTACAAAGAAGGATGTGCCTTTTGTTTGGGGTATCGCATAGGAAGAAGCCTTCACGGTATTGAAAGATAAGCTGACACATGCTCCTTTACTCCAACTTCCTAATTTCAATAAGACTTTTGAGCTTGAATGTGATGCTAGTGGAATTGGATTAGGAGGTGTGTTATTACAAGATGGAAAACCTGTTGCATACTTTTCTGAAAAATTGAGTGGGCCTAGTCTGAACTATTCTACTTATGATAAAGAATTATATGCTCTTATTCGGACCTTAGAAACATGGCAACATTATTTATGGCCCAAGGAATTTGTTATACATTCTTGTCATGAATCTTTGAAACACATTAAAAGTCAAGCAAAACTGAACCGTAGACATGCTAAATGGGTTGAATTCATTGAGACTTTCCCTTATGTCATTAAACACAAGAAGGGTAAAGAAAATGTTATTGCTGATGCCTTGTCTCGTCGTTATACTATGCTTTCACAACTTGACTTTAAAATATTTGGTTTGGAGACCATCAAAGATCAATATGTTCATGATGCTGAATTTAAAGATGTATTGCAGAATTGTAAGGAAGGGAGAACTTGGAACAAGTTCGTTCTTAACGATGGATTTGTGTTTCTGCTAACAAGCTATGCATTCCAGCTAGCTCCGTTCGTCTTTTGTTGTTGCAGGAGGCGCATGGAGGAGGATTAATGGGACACTTTGGCGTCAAGAAGACGGAGGATATACTTGCTACACATTTCTTTTGGCCAAAGATGAGACGGGATGTTGAGCGTTTTGTTGCTCGCTGCACTACATGTCAAAGAGCTAAGTCACGACTCAATCCTCATGGTTTATATATGCCTTTGCCTGTACCTAGTGTTCCTTGGGAGGATATATCTATGGACTTTGTTTTAGGTTTATGTCGAACAAAGAAGGGGAGGGATAGCATATTTGTTGTCGTGGATAGGTTCTCAAAAATGGCACACTTTATACCATGTCATAAAAGCGATGATGCTGTTAATGTTGCTGATTTGTTCTTTCGTGAAATTATTCGCTTACATGGTGTTCCAAATACTATTGTTTCAGATCGTGATACTAAATTTCTTAGCCACTTTTGGAGATGTTTATGGGCTAAGTTGGGGACTAAGCTGCTTTTTAGTACTACTTGTCACCCCCAAACTGATGGACAAACTGAAGTAGTCAATAGAACATTGTCTACTATGCTTCGGGCTGTTTTGAAGAATAACAAGAAAATGTGGGAAGAATGCTTGCCTCATATTGAATTTGCTTATAATCGTTCAGTGCATTCTACTACTAAGATGTGCCCTTTTGAAATTGTGTATGATTTCCTACCTCGTGCACCTATTGATTTGTTGCCTCTTCCATCTTCAGAGAAGGTTAATTTTGATGCTAAAGAACGTTCTGAATTGATTTTAAAAATGCATGAGTTAACTAAGGAAAACATTGAGCGTATGAATGCTAAATATAAACTTGCTGGAGATAAGGGTAGAAAACATGTTATGTTTGCGCCTGGAGATCTTGTTTGGTTACATTTGTGTAAAGATAGATTTCCTAATCTGTGCAAATCAAAGCTAATGCCACGCGTTGATGGTCCTTTTAAGGTGTTTTGATGAGGACATGACTACCTTGGATATGACCAAAAATATTGCATATATGCATATTTGTCAGGTGATTTTTGGTGCAAACTATTCAATAATCTATTTATGTTATCCAGAACAAAAATACTTCACACAATTTTGTGTTTTGTCTAATTGCAGGTGTATGGGACATTTGTACAATCCACATATGAAGATAAGGAAGAAAGAGATGTTTATTTGCTGTCCAAAAAGTTCTCTCACGTCACTTTTGGCCCAAGAGAAGATAGAGTCCAAGTCTCTCACGTTTTGGATTCAGATTCGGACTGCACAGACATACCTGACTCAAAACGCACACAAGTTTTTCATACGGACTCCGAATTGGGTGATTCTTTTTTTGTTGGAAACTAGATTTCGTGCACTTTCCAACCCAATTGGAATCACCTTCAAATTCGTCCGGAGCGTTGAGTTGTGGACGAAACAATCTGATGCTGCAGCAGAATCCGAGTCAAACTACAAGTCCAAAGGTGTTACATCACCTCCACTTGGACCCATTGGCCTTGTACGACCTAGATTTAGTTTTAGGCTGCCTTGGGACGTCCTCCCACCTCCTTGGCCGCCACCCCTTGCTCCTATATAAGTAGATCCATCTAGTAGCTTTTCCTGGGGATTTGTTTAGTTAAAAGTTAGCCATTGCAACTTCGTGTACTTCGTTTGTGTCCAACGACCAGACCAAGACCGCTTACGGATCCCCACCTTTATCAATACTTCATATATACTCGCAATATTCAGATTGCTTTTATCATATTCTTGCTTGTTCTTCGATTGCTTGCAGGAATAGACCTTCGTGGTCAGGTTGATTGTGCTCCAGCGTGGTCAATAACCTTTCGGAGTTGGTTTAGCGATTGCTAAGGCGCAACGTCGTGCATGTTTGTAGTCGGATCGTCAAAGTCATCTTCACCAAATCGATAGTTATCATCTCATCGAAAGATCGGGACACCCCCGCCTCTATCAAGTGGCGCCCACCGTGGGGACATGACTACCTTGGATATGACCAAAAATATTGCATATATGCATATTTGTCAGGTGATTTCTAGTGCAAACTATTCAATAATCTATTTATGTTATCCAGAACAAAAATACTTCACACACTTTTGTGTTTTGTCTAATTGCAGGTGTATGGGACATTTGTACAATCCACATATGAAGATAAGGAAGAAAGAGATGTTTATTTGCTGTCCAAAAAGTTCTCTCACGTCACTTTTGGCCCAAGAGAAGATAGAGTCCAAGTCTCTCACGTTCTGGATTCAGATTCGGACTGCACAGACATACCTGACTCAAAACGCACACAAGTTTTTCATACGGACTCCGAATTGGGTGATTCGTTTTTTGTTGGAAACTAGATTTCGTGCACTTTCCAACCCAATTGGAATTACCTACAAATTCGTCCGGAGTGTTGAGTTGTGGACGAAACAATCTGATGCTGCAGCAGAATCCGAGTCAAACTACAAGTCCAAAGGTGTTACATCACCTCCACTTGGGCCCATTGGCCTTGTACGACCTAGATTTAGTTTTAGGCTGCCTTGGGACGTCCTCCCACCTCCTTGACCGCCACCCCTTGCTCCTATATAAGTAGATCCATCTAGTAGCTTTTCCTGAGGATTTGTTTAGTTAAAAGTTAGCCATTGCAACTTCGTGTACTTCGTTTGTGTCCAACGACCAGACCAAGACCGCTTACGGATCCCCACCTTTATCAATACTTCATATATACTCGCAATATTCAGATTGCTTTTATCATATTCTTGCTTGTTCTTCGATTGCTTGCAGGAATAGACCTTCGTGGTCAGGTTGATTGTGCTCCAGCGTGGTCAATAACCTTTCGGAGTTGGTTTAGCGATTGCTAAGGCGCAACGTCGTGCACGTTTGTAGTCGGATCGTCAAAGTCATCTTCACCAAATCAATAGTTATCATCTCATCGAAAGATTGGGACACCCCCGCCTCTATCAAGTGGTATCAGTTTTCAGGTTGCTCGGTGAGAATTTCCAGTTTTCCTAGATTAGATTTATTTTCTTACCTATTGTCCAAGAAAAAGCCACAAAAAAGAGTTAGATCTATTCATCCTTGGTCCAAGCCAGTCTGAGCCTTTGCAATTTTCTTTTCATTGCTTGCATAGTTGAATTATCGGTTGCATCGTCGTGTCGAGTTGCTGGTCTTAGTGTCTAGGTCGTTTAGAGTTTCGAGTTCTGTTCACATTTGTCACGCCACCGCTGCATCGTTATCCCTTCCGCTGTCCACCATCCATCCATCAGTTTCCACCACGTGCTACCCACCGTTCATTGTCATAATCATAGTTGAGATCATTCACATCTTCGCTTGATCCTATCTGCATCTTATCTAGGTTGTTTGGAACGAGAGAGAGAAAAAAAAGGAGAAAAAGAAAGACGGAGAAAAAAAAGAGAAAAAAAGTAAAAAAAGGTCAGAGAGAGAAGAAAAAGAAAAAAAAGAGTGAGAAAAAAAGAGAGAAGAAAAAAAATTGGATCTATCTAGAATCAATCTCATACCGGAATTCGGATTGGAATCTGTTTTGAGCACTGTTCAGTACAACAGGTGTATCTTCCTCATATGAAGTCCGTTTTGGCTCCGTGAGTACTCAAATTGAAGCTAGCGACGAGCCGCATCTAAATAGTTGCAGAAGCATGTTCAATATTTGACACCTCAAAATCGGCTTCTAAATAGGTCTTTTTGCCCTCCGAAGTTTGTGAACACAGCTTGTTCCAATTTTTCAGGCCAGTTTTAGAATTCTTTGACTCCTCATATCAACTCGGAATTGAGTGATTCTTGTTGCATTGGAAAGCTTGAGTTAGTAGCATTCTTTGAAAGAATTTATCAGAAAATTGGCTCAAACTTTTCAAGAGGAAAGTTGGAGAGAGTTGTTGTGTATCCTGCTTGGCAGTTGTTTTTCATCATTACCTTCACTGCCGTTGTGATCTTCACTTATATCTTGCTGTCCAGAGCTACTTAGTATCCTTGATTGATTCTAGTTGTGCTACGCTGTGACCTCATTAGTGTTCTAGGCTCGCGTCTCTAGTCCGGTCTAGCCTAAGACCAGCACAGTACCGTCGTTGAGCGTTTATTCAATATTGAATCTCTGAATTGATTATTGCTAATCTTTTGCTACCATATATAGCCAACCCAGCTCCACATATTTCTACACCGTGTATACATACGCTCCCCTGGCAATCGCTTTACTCAATATTCGGAGTTACTTGACACCGCAGGTTGCCGATCACCGCCTGCTGCATGGTAAGAACTTGTAAGACATTGATATTTGCTTTACTGTGAGCGTTTTACCACCACATCCTAGTAGTTATAGGAACATTATTTTTGGATTTTGTTTCTTGTTCTACTAATCATGACAGGATCCAGAGTCAATTCATGGGCTTTGTCGATCGCGGGAGATGTGCCACCACCTTTGCAAATACCACAACCGTCACGAGAGGTGCACAAACATCCAAATGCACATGATCAGGTTAATGTATCTATACCACCATTTAATGGCCGTTTTAAACCTGCTTTATATATTGAATGGGAGTTCGACATAAAAAATATATTTGCTTCCCATAATTTCAATGAACATAAAAAGGTTAAGGTTGCGGTTGGTTCTTTCACTGGTTATGCTTTGGTTTGGTGGAGTGAATATTGTCGGTTACACCCTGATTATATACCTACTACTTGGGATGATTTGAAACTTGCCATGCGACATACTTTCGTCCCTGCTTATTATACTCGTGACATGATTAAGAAGTTGCAACACTTAAAACAAGGTAGTGAAACTGTAACAAAATATTATGATGATTTACAAACTACCTTGTTGCATTCCTCTTTAGAAGAAAGTGAAGATGATTTTATGGATAGATTTTGGGGAGGATTAAACCGTGATATTCAAGAGATACTAATTCATGAAGAGTATTATCCTATGGACCATTTGTTTCATCTTGCTTGCAAAGCTGAACAGGAAATAAAACGACATGTTGGCCACGAGGAGAACAAGCGCACGGTGCACATTCCAAGAGTTGATATGATTGTTCCTTCAACTACTAGGCATACTATGACAACCAAATCCATTGTTGTCAGGACTACATCACCTCCACCATGTGACACATCGCCCCCGAGAGTGGCTACATCATCTGAGTTGATCATAAGAGGTAATGACAAAGGTACTGATCTTCCATCTCAACATGAGAATGATGAATGCCTTGTCAATTTGAATGCACCATCTGATGAGCTACCCACTACTTTGATCACACCACCTATTTTAGAGGACTACGTTGATAATTTGACTTTGCCACGTGATCAAACAACTGAAATACCAATAATTTTGAGTGCACCCATTGAATTAACTATTGATGCAAAAGAACCAATGTTTAATCATTTTGATATGACCTCTAATCTTGGTGATGATTCTGTGTTGAATGACTTATTGCATGTTTGCTTATTTAAGCATGTTATAGCATGTAAATTTGATGCAAGTAAGGTTTATTCACCAATGTTGGGATGGTTTAATGATGAACATTGTCAATCTTTTGAAATGAATAGAGCTTCACTTATATGTGCAAACTGAGTTGCAATATTTTCATGCCTTCTACTTCTTGTGCTAATTTTTTGGCTTTAGATTTTATGAACTATGCAAGTTATTCATCTATTCATGTGTCATATATGCAAAAATCAAGGGAAGTAAAAATGGATGACATATACATATACAACATGTACACCTTGTCTCTTTTGTTAGCCACATTTCAGATTAAGCAACGCCGAGGACGGCTTTATTTTCAAGAAGGGGAGGATGATGAGGACATGACTACCTTGGATATGACCAAAAATATTGCATATATGCATATTTGTCAGGTGATTTCTAGTGCAAACTATTCAATAATCTATTTATGTTATCCAGAACAAAAATACTTCACACACTTTTGTGTTTTGTCTAATTGCAGGTGTATGGGACATTTGTACAATCCACATATGAAGATAAGGAAGAAAGAGATGTTTATTTGCTGTCCAAAAAGTTCTCTCACGTCACTTTTGGCCCAAGAGAAGATAGAGTCCAAGTCTCTCACGTTCTGGATTCAGATTCGGACTGCACAGACATACCTGACTCAAAACGCACACAAGTTTTTCATACGGACTCCGAATTGGGTGATTCTTTTTTTGTTGGAAACTAGATTTCGTGAACTTTCCAACCCAATTGGAATCACCTTCAAATTCGTCCGGAGTGTTGAGTTGTGGACGAAACAATCTGATGCTGCAGCAGAATCCGAGTCAAACTACAAGTCCAAAGGTGTTACATCACCTCCACTTGGGCCCATTGGCCTTGTACGACCTAGATTTAGTTTTAGGCTGCCTTGGGACGTCCTCCCACCTCCTTCGCCGCCACCCCTTGCTCCTATATAAGTAGATCCATCTAGTAGCTTTTCCTGGGGATTTGTTTAGTTAAAAGTTAGCCATTGCAACTTCGTGTACTTCGTTTGTGTCCAACGACCAGACCAAGACAGCTTACGGATCCCCACCTTTATCAATACTTCATATATACTCGCAATATTCAGATTGCTTTTATCATATTCTTGCTTGTTCTTCGATTGCTTGCAGGAATAGACCTTTGTGGTCAGGTTGATTGTGCTCCAGCGTGGTCAATAACCTTTCGGAGTTGGTTTAGCGATTGCTAAGGCGCAACGTCGTGCACGTTTGTAGTCGGATCGTCAAAGTCATCTTCACCAAATCGATAGTTATCAGGTGTCCCGATCTTTCGATGAGATGATAACTATCGATTTGGTGGAGACGACTTTGACGATCCGACTACAAACGTGCACGACGTTGCGCCTTAGCAATCGCTAAACCAATCTCCTGAGGTTACTGACGATGCCGGAAGCACGGTCAGCCTGACCACGAATGATAGAGGCAAAGGTGTCCCGTCTTTCGATGAGATGATGGATATCGATTTGGTGGAAGTCGACTTTGACGATCCGACTACGAACGTGCGAGGACGTCGCGCCTTAGCAATCGCTAAACCAACTCCGAGAGGTTATTGACCACGCCGGAGCACGATCAACCTGACCACGAGGGTCTGTTTCCTGCCAGCAAACGAAGAACAAGCAAGAAACTAAGATTGCAATCTGGATATTGCGAATATAAGATGAAAGCTTTATTGATCAAGGTGGGGTTCTGTGACGCCTTTGTCTGGTCGTTGAACACAAACGAAGTACGCGAAGTTGCAGCTATGGCGAACTTTTAATCTAAACAAAACCCGAAGTCTAAACGATGCCCTAAGGGCTGTATATATGGAGGAAGAGGGGGGGAATTTCGTGGCCCTTGGTGGAGGGGTCCGAAATCAACCCTATCTCTTGTTTCCCCACACATACGGACTCTAAAAATAGCCTATACTTATGTATTTCGAAATTACATGGGCCTGGCCCAATAACAAGGTGACGCAGCACCTAAAATAGCCTCGGGACGAAATTTATGAAGTGGCATCTTGTATATCTCGTCCAAGGCTTCATGCACCCATTATGGTGGCTTCAAAGTCCTAAAATCATCACTTGTAACTCCGTTCTTGTTCTTGCTCCAATGTTCATCCTTCTCCAAGCTAGGCCCTTCATTTGTAAGCAAAACAAATGTATCCAATTTAGGCAGCATCATATTCTCATGAACATTAGAATCATTACCAAGAAACGAAAGTACCTGGTAATTTAGTTGGCGTGCACGAGCTCTAGTAATTGGTCCAGTGTGTATAGCAGCAGGGGCTGTGGGTGTAACAATTGTATTGATGTCCTCATCATCCTCCCCTTCTTGAAATGAAGTCGTCCTCGACGAAAGTTCATCTTCCTCACCCAAATAAGGCTTCAAATCTGCAATGCTAAAAGTGGGACTAACCCCAAAATCTGCAGGCAGCTCAAGTTTATATGCATTATCATTTATTTTCTCTAACACCTTAAAGGGACCATCAGCACGTGGCATTAACTTTGATTTGCGCAAATCAGGAAATCTATCCTTACGCAAATGTAACCAAACAAGATCTCCAGGTGCAAACACAACATGTTTTCTACCCTTATCTCCAGCAAGTTTATATTTAGCATTCATGCGCTCAATGTTTTCCTTAGTTAACTCATGCATTTTTAAAATCAATTCAGCACGTTGTTTAGCATCAAAATTAACCTTCTCCGAAGATGGAAGAGGCAACAAATCAATAGGTGCACGAGGTAGGAAACCATACACAACTTCAAAAGGGCACATCTTAGTAGTAGAATGCAATGAACGATTATAAGCAAATTCAATATGAGGCAAGCATTCCTCCCATATTTTCTTATTATTCTTCAAAACAGCCCTAAGCATAGTAGACAATGTTCTATTGACTACTTAAGTTTGTATCTCCATGTGTGTGGAAACAAGAGTTAGGGTTGGTTTCGGACCCCACCCTCAAGGGCCACGAAATTCCCCCTTCTTCCTCCATATATACAGCCCTTAGGGCATCGTTTAGACTTTGGGTTTTGTTTAGATTAAAAGTTCGCCATAGCTGCAACTTCGCGTACTTCGTTTGTGTCCAACGACCAGACCAAGACGTCACAGAACCCCACCTTGATCAATAAAGCTTTCATCTTATATTCGCAATATCCAGATTGCAATCTCAGTTTCTTGCTTGTTCTTCGTTTGCTCGCAGGAAACAGACCCTCGTGGTCAGGTTGATCGTGCTCCGGCGTGGTCAATAACCCTCGGAAGTTGGTTTAGCGATTGCTAAGGCGCGACGTCTCGCACGTTCGTAGTCGGATCGTCAAAGTCGACTCCCACAGAAAACGAAAGCCGCCATCTCATCGAAACATCGGGACACCTTAGCCTCTATCAGAATGTGTGGAAGTAGATGATGCACGTGGTGTCCATGATGAAGGTCGACCTGCAGAAAAGTTAGTCCGTGCCAATGCATATCGATCCTGCACTTCACGTTCAGCTTTACCAGCAAGATGGAATAAACGAGTGATATTAGTATACTCCTTATACTCTAGAATCGTCTAAATCTCTCTATTTAATCCACCCATAAAACGTGCAAGCATAGCTTCATTCTCCTCAACAATACCACATCTAATCATGCCAGTTTGTAGTTCCTGATAATATTCTTCTACAGAATTTTTTCCCTGTCTTAAGCGCTGCAATTTTTGAAGTAATTCATGTTGATAATATGGTGGAACCCAACGAGTACGCATAGCAGTTTTCAAAGCAGCCCAAGTAGCCAGAATAGGATATAATCTACAATGCTCAGACCACCAAACACATGCAAAACTAGTGAATGCACAAATAGCAGCAGGAACACATCTCTCCTCGGGATATTGTAAACATGTAAATCGTTGTTCAGTTTCTAACTCCCAAGTAAGATATATACCAGGAACATATCTACCCTCAAATGGTGGAATATTCAATTTTAGTTTAGGGAGATGGTCATGATCTCGTACCTGAGGGTGAGCCCTACCATTGCCATTATTTGCATGTGGACGACCTGGTGGTTGTTGTGCTGGTGGTGCACGTAGTTCTGATTTTGATCAACCTCATCCTCATAATCTCCCACATAATCATCCTCCTCCACATCAGCAGTAGGAGCCACAGAAGTATCAACAGCAGCACCAGCAGTTTGGCCCGACTGAAGAGGGACACGGCTCGCTCGGCGGAGGGCTGTTTCCCGACGTGGAGGTAGTCGATGTTGTTGCTGTGGTTGCAGAGGTGCGGCAGGAGCAGCTGGTGCTGGTGGTGGAAAACGCGAAAGCAATTCAGAAAACTTGTTATCGAGCTTTGTTTCAAACGTCTTCTCCATGCCATCTATCTTCTCCATGGCCTCTTCAAATCTGTTTATCACATCTTGCACCTGTCCACTCATCATTTGCTGAAACGTATCATGAAGCTCCTTGTTCGTCAAGTTCTCCCAGTTAGTCTCGTCGGCTTGTGATCCTGGCATGGTTAGCAGCAATAGAAACACACAAGAATATGATCCTACAGACTACTAACAAGTGGTGGTGGTGGCGGGTGTCACAAATCCGTCAAGCAAATCTGAAATTCTTACCAGTTCTTACCCAGCAGCAGGCGGTGATCGGCAACCGTTGTAGTCAAAACTCTCAAAAGCTTGGATAGAGCGATTGCCAGGGAGAGTCAAACGCACGACGTAGATGTATGTGGAGCTGGGAAGGCTTATAGTATGGTAGCAAAAAGGGTCAGCAATAATCAATTCAGAGATGCAAAGTTGAATAAACGCTCAACGACGGTACTGTGCTGGTCCTAGGCTAGACCGTGCTAGAGACGCGAGCCTAGAACACTAACAAAATCACGGTGCTGCACGTAAATAAGGGAAAAGCACACTCTGGAACTCTTTTTTTTTCGCTCTTTTTTTTGCGCTTCTTTTTTTGCGCTCCTCTTTTTTTTGCGAAAAATCACTATAATGGCGAGTGTCTCAACACTCTTCCCTCGTCAAACTGATAGGATGGGCACAAAATTTTTTTTTAACTTTTTTTTTCGGAAATCAGGGCAGCGACGACAAAAAAGTGCGACAAAAAATCACTATGATGGCACGTGGCTCAAAAGACTCAGAAAAGCCTAAAAATAGGATAGGGAAAAAAATTTGCCCGTGAAAATTTTGGCCCAAAAACTGCCCGGGGGTCTCCAGACTCTTTTTTTTTCCGAGACCTACGCAGGCAAGGAAACACGAATCAGAATTTAGATTGATCTCAAGAACAAACCTAATATGAGAAGAACTCGAATTGCTGGTAGATATATGGTTGTGGTATATGGCAGCGGTGGTGGTATATGGTAGCGGTAGTGGTATATGGATACGAATTGGTGGTGGTATATGGATACGGATTGGTGGTGGTATATGGATATGGATTCAGAGCGGTGGCGGATAAGCAAAAGTGGTAGATGGGCGATGATGATGGTGCGGCGGCGGCGTGACAACTTATGACCAGAACTCGAAACTCTAAAAGACTAGACTCTATGACCAGCAACTTGACACGACGATGCAACCGCAAATTCAACAAAGCAAAAACCTTAAAAAGATTATGCAAAGGCTCAGATTGGTTCGGATATGATGAACTAACCCAAAAAAAAAATTCTGGCTTTTTCGTGGACTGTAGGTATGAAGAACAGACTCGATCTAATCTACGAAAAACTGTAAAATCTCACCGAGCAACCTGGAAATCTGATACCACTTGATAGAGGCTAAGGTGTCTCGATGTTTCGATGAGATGGTGGCTATCGTTTTCTGCGGGAGTCGACCTTGACGATCCGACTACGAACGTGCGAGACGTCGCGCCTTAGCAATCGCTAAACCAACTTCCGAGGGTTATTGACCACGCCGGAGCACGATCAACCTGACCACAAGGGTCTGTTTCCTGCGAGCAAACGAAGAACAAGCAAGAAACTGAGGTTGCAATCGGGATATTGCGAATATAAGATGAAAGCTTTATTGATCAAGGTGGGGTTCTGTGACGCCTTTGTCTGGTCGTCGAACACAAACGAAGTACGCGAAGTTGCAGCTATGGCGAACTTTTAATCTAAACAAAACCCAAAGTCTAAACGATGCCCCAAGGGCTGTACATATGGAGGAAGAGGGGGGAATTTCGTGGCCCTTGGTGGAGGGGTCCGAAATCAACCCTATCTCTTGTTTCCCCACACATACGGACTCTAAAAATAGCCTATACTTATGTATTTCGAAATTACGTGGGCCTGGCCCAATAATAAGGTGACGCAGCACCTAAAATAGCCTCGGGACGAAATTTATGAAGTGGCATCTTGTATATTTCGTCCAAGGCTTCATGCACCCATTATGGTGGCTTCAAAGTCCTGAAATCATCACTTGTAACTCCGTTCTTGTTCCCCTTGCGCATGCCATCATCTCCATGCTTGTTCTTGCTCCAATGTTCATCCTTCTCCAAGCTAGGCCCTTCATTTGTAAGCAAAACAAATGTATCCAATTTAGGCAGCATCATATTCTCATGAACATTAGAATCATTACCAAGAAACGAAAGTACCTGGTAATTTAGTTGGCGTGCACGAGCTCTAGTAATTGGTCCAGTATGTATAGCAGCAGGGGCTGTGGGTGTAACAATTGTATTGATGTCCTCATCATCCCGGAGGTAGCTCATCGGGGAAAACATCTTGAAATTCCTGCAAAAGAGAAGACAACACTAGAGGAAGAGTGTGAGAAGTGTTAGTTTGTGGTGCATTATCTTTGCACACGAGGACGTAGTGTAGGACACTAGATGGGTTCTCACACACTTCTCTCATCTCACGTTTGGTGGCAAATAGAACTAGGTTCTTGTTTTCGCTCATCGTGGAGGCACTCAATTTGGGCTTGTGGCGCTCACTCTCTTTTTGGTGGCTCATTCTCTCACCATTCTCTCCACAATGGGTGGCTTGCTTATCGGCGATCACTTGGCTTGAAGACATAGGTCGTAACACAAACTCCTTTCCTTGCATCTTGAAGCTATAGTGGTTTGTATGCCCATTGTGGACGACTCCTCTATCGAATTGCCATGGACATCCAAGGAGAAGATGACAAATGGTCGTTGGGATGACGTCGCACTCCAAGGTGTCTTCGTAGGCGCTGATTTTGAAGGAGACTTGCACTCGGTGCTCGACTTGGATGGTACCGGAGTCACTAAGCCATTGCACTTTGTATGGATGTGGATGCTTCGTCTTGGCCAATTGGAGCTTGGAGCAAAGTTCTTCACTTGCGAGATTATGACAACTTCCTCCATCGATGATGACCTTGATGGATCGTCCATTGATGTCGGCCTTGGTGTGGAATATGGTGCATCTTTGGTCTTCTTGTTGGTGATGTTGGAGAGTCAAGACTTTGGAGACAACAAGTGCGGGACTTGAGTCTTCATCACAAAAGACTTGTTCTTCTTCATTGTTCACTTGGCGGTGCATGGCGACTTGTTCAAGGGCTTCCATTTCTCCTTCGCTCATGGAATCATAAGTGACATCGTCGTTGAAGATCATGTTGCGCTTGTTGGTGCACTCATAGGACTTGTAGCCTCGGCCGCCGCAAGTGAAACACTTGAAGGAACTCGTCTTGACGGTCTCATCGGTTGGGGTTAAGGATGATGAAGCTTTCGGCTTGAAGTTGCTCGTAGTAGGATGGCTTGTAGTTGACGAAGCTTTCTTAGAAGTCGAATTGTCGAAGTTGATTGAAGAAGGCTTTGTAGTCGGTGTTGGAGTCGTCGAAGCTTGGTTGTTGGTGAAGCCGCAGGACTTGGATGAGAACTTGGCATACCTGAAATCATCTTGCACTTGGCGTTCCGCTTTGGTAGCTTGGTGCACTAGCTCGATGAGATTTGAGTATGGTTGGAAGTCGGCGATCTTCTTGATAGGATGATTGAGTCCATTCAAGAAACGTGCCATTGTTTGCTCTTCATCTTTCGTCACATTGGCTCTTATCATTGCAATCTCCATCTCCTTGTAGTATTCTTCAATGCTCTTGGTTCCTTGCTTGAGTTGTTGGAGTTTCTTGAAGAGGTCGCGGTTGTAGTAGGTAGGCACGAAGCGTGCTCTCATGACATCCTTCATTTGTGCCCAAGTAGTGATGGGCGGTTCACCTCTTGCCTCGCGGTGCTCTATGATTTGTTCCCACCAAATGAGGACATAGTCTTGGAACTCAAGGGATGCCATCGCGATCTTCTTCTCTTCTTCATAATTGTGCAAATGGAAGATCTTGTCAACTTTCAATGCCCATGAAAGGTATTCTTCGGGATCGTTGCTTCCGTTGAACTTGGGCATGGTGAACTTGAGCTTTCCGTAGCGTTGCTCTTCATTGTGTTGGGGTCGGGGATGATGACACCCATGTTGTAGATGATTGTTCAACTCATGGTGCTCTTGACGCGGAGGGTTGTCAACCTCGTGTTGCTCTTGTCGTGGAGGATTCCCATTGTCTTCATGCTCTTGATGAACTTGATGGTCTTGGCGAGCTTGTGGAGGAGCTTGTCGAGCTCGAGGAGGAACTAGACGATGCATGCGAGCTTGAAATCGTCGTTCTTGAATTTCTTCGCGAAGTGCTTCCTCTTGTTCACGGGCTTGTCGGCCTCAGTCGGCAACGGCTCGACTCGAATCGCGTAGAGCTTGTTGCACCGCAAGAGCTTGAATGTCACGGAGTTGTTGTTCTTGACATTGTCTCGGCATCTTGTGCAAGTTGGTGGAGACGCGCACGTTCTTCCTGTTCATGTTGGCGTTGTTGTTGCCGTTCTCGAGCTAGCGCAAAGGCCTCTTGAGTTTGACGTTGTCGGCGCTCTTGAGAGTCGGTGTCTCAAAGTGGATTGAGGTTTGCTTGACGGTCGGTGCGCGCGGCTCGACGAAGAGTGTTCGATGTTGGTGTACTTGAGCCGGAGAGGGTGAAGTCGGAGTGGCGACTTGAACGGCTCCTTCTTGAAGTGGAAGAAGAGCGGTTGAGCAAAAAAGCGCGAATCTCGTCCATCCTTGCGTCATTCTCTTGCTTGTGATTGTCGAGCTTGTGGTCGAAGTAGTCCCTTCTACGTTGCTCGGAAAGTCGCAAGTCGGCGGCAAGGTTGTCGATGCGTTCACTCATTGCTTGTTGCTCTTGATGCAAAGCATGTTGTGCACCAAAGAGGTGACTCTTGGTGACGAAGGAGTTCATGTCGTCGTCTTGCTCCATGAAGAGTGGGTTGGTAGAAGTACTTGGCCTATCCATCATTCCAAGACAAATGTGAGTGGTAGAAAGAGAAGAACGAATACCAAATGTACCTTGACCGAAGTTGAAAGTGAATCAATGATCACTCCAATGTAGGACAAGGAAATAGCCCAGTTGGTACGAATTCTCGTCGGTTTCTCACACCTACACAAGTAAAAGCTTATGGTGGAGCTTGGTCAGGATGGTGGAATAATTTTTGATGTGAATGTAAGCAAGATTCAATAATGTTGGAGAAGATCCACGACATGTAAATGCAACAAGTAGACCAATAGCAATATGTGGTACGCGGAAACACAACACACAGAAAGATAAATGGGGTCGTGCAACCAAGGGTGAGCCAAAATGTGGAAACCACGAAAATGCTCTTGTTGCACAACACTAGAGAGACGCTAGCACGATTGCACAATAGGCGGATACGAACTTGTGCACAACCTACTAAGCAAAAATGCAACGACTTCTATCCCAAGTATGATGTTCCGGAGATATGATCCAAGATGATCGAGTATGACAATCTTAATGTTGTATGATGCTATGGTTCTTGCTTATAAGCTCTTTGCATATCTTTTCTCTTTGCTTAAAAGCTTGCTTGTCTCTTTGATGTTTGAGCTCTTTTCTCATGCGATGCTTCACGGACCAATGTAGCAATTATGTATGCAGTGACAACTTTGTGACACAAGAGATGATTCCAAGATATGCAACACGATGATATTATGTATGCTATGTGATAGAGACGAGGGTCCCGATCTTTCGATGAGATGATAACTATCGATTTGGTGGAGACGACTTTCACGATCCGACTACAAACGTGCACGACGTTGCGCCTTAGCAATCGCTAAACCAATCTCCTGAGGTTACTGACGATGCTGGAAGCACGGTCAGCCTGACCACGAAGGTCTATTCCTGCAAGCAATCGAAGAACGAGCAAGAATATGATAAAGCAATCTGAATATTGCAAATATATATGAAGTATTGATAATGGTGGGGATCCGGAAGCGGTCTTGGTCTGGTCGTTGGACACAAACGAAGTACACGAAGTTGCAATGGCTAACTTTTAACTAAACAAATCCCAAGGAAAAGCTACTAGATGGATCTACTTATATAGGAGCAAGGGGTGGCGGCCAAGGAGGTGGGAGGACGTCCCAAGGCAGCCTAAAACTAAATCTTGGTCGTACAAGCCCAATGGGCCCAAGTGGAGGTGATGTAACACCTTTGGACTTGTAGTTTGACTCGGATTCTGCTGCAGCATCAGATTGTTTCGTCCACAACTCAACGCTCCGGACGAATTTGAAGGTGATTCCAATTGGGTTGGAAAGTGCACAAAATCTAGTTTCCAACAAAAAAAAGAATCACCCCATTCGGAGTCCGTATGAAAAACTTGTGTGCGTTTTGAGTCAGGTATGTCTGTGCAGTCCGAATCTGAATCCAGAACGTGAGAGACTTGGACTCTATCTTCTCTTGGGCCAAAAGTGACGTGAGAGAACTTTTTGGACAGCAAATAAACATCTCTTTCTTCCTTATCTTCATATGTGGATTGTACAAATGTCCCATACACCTGCAATTAGACAAAACACAAAAGTGTGTGAAGTATTTTTGTTCTGGATAACATAAATAGATTATTGAATAGTTTGCACTAGAAATCACCTGACAAATATGCATATATGCAATATTTTTGGTCATATCCAAGGTAGTCATGTCCTCATCATCCTCCCCTTCTTGAAAATAAAGCCGTCCTCGGCGTTGCTTAATCTGAAATGTGGCTAACAAAAGAGACATGGTGTACATGTTGTATATGTATATGTCATCCATTTTTACTTCCCTTGATTTTTGCATATATGACACATGAATAGATGAGTAACTTGCATAGTTCATAAAATCTAAAGCCAAAAAATTATCACAAGAAGTAGAAGGCATGAAAATATTGCAACTCAGTTTGCACATATAAGTGAAGCTCTTATTCATTTCAAAAGATTGACAATGTTCATCATTAAACCATCCCAACATTGGTGAATAAACCTTACTTGCATCAAATTTACATGCTACAACATGCTTAAATAAGCAAACATGCAATAAGTCATTCAACACAGAATCATCACCAAGATTAGAGGTCATATCAAAATGATTAAACATTGGTTCTTTTGCATCAATACTTAATTCAATGGGTGCACTCAAAATTGTTGGTATTTCAGTTGTTTGATCACATGGCAAAGTCAAATTATCAACGTAGTCCTCTAAAATAGGTGGTGTGATCAAAGTAGTGTGTTGCTCATCAGATGGTGCATTCAAATTGACAAGGCATTCATCATTCTCATGTAGAGATGGAAGATCAGTACCTTTGTCATTACCTCTTATGATCAACTCAGATGATGTAGCCACTCTCGGGGGCGATGTGTCACATGGTGGAGGTGATGTAGTCCTGACAACAACGGATGTGGTTGTCATAGTATGCCTAGTAGTTGAAGGAACAATCATATCAACTCTTGGAATGTGCACCGTGCGCTTGTTCTCCTCGTGGCCAACACGTCGTTTTATTTCCTGTTCAACTTTGCAAGCAAGATGAAACAAATGGTCCATAGGATAACACTCTTCATGAATTAGTATCTCTTGAATATCACGGTTTAATCCTCCCCAAAATCTATCCATAAAATCATCTTCACTTTCTTCTAAAGAGGAATGCAACAAGGTAGTTTGTAAATCATCATAATATTTTGTTACAGTTTCACTACCTTGTTTTAAGTGTTGCAACTTCTTAATCATGTCACGAGTATAATAAGCAGGGACGAAAGTATGTCGCATGGCAAGTTTCAAATCATCCCAAGTAGTAGGTATATAATCAGGGTGTAACCGACAATATTCACTCCACCAAACCAAAGCATAACCAGTGAAAGAACCAACCGCAACCTTAACCTTTTTATGTTCATTGAAATTATGGGAAGCAAATATATTTTTTATGTCGAACTCCCATTCAATATATAAAGCAGGTTTAAAACGGCCATGAAATGGTGGTATAGATACATTAACCTGATCATGTGCATTTGGATGTTTGTGCACCTCTCGTGACGGTTGTGGTATTTGCAAAGGTGGTGGCACGTCTCCCGCGATCGACAAAACCCATGAATTGACTCTGGATCCTGTCATGATTAGTAGAACAAGAAACAAAACCCAAAAATAATGTTCCTATAACTACTAGGATGTGGTGGTAAAACGCTCACAGTAAAGCAAATATCAATGTCTTACAAGTTCTTACCATGCAGCAGGCGGTGATCGGCAACCAGCGGTGTCAAGTAACTCCGAATATTGAGTAAAGCGATTGCCAGGGGAGCGTACGTATACACGGTGTAGAAATATGTGGAGCTGGGTGATAGAGGCAAAGGTGTCCCGTCTTTCGATGAGATGGTGGATTTCGCTTTGGTGGAAGTCGACTTTGACGATCCGACTACGAACGTGCGAGGACGTCGCGCCTTAGCAATCGCTAAACCAACTCCGAGAGGTTATTGACCACGCCGGAGCACGATCAACCTGACCACGAGGGTCTGTTTCCTGCGAGCAAACGAAGAACAAGCAAGAAACTAAGATTGCAATCTGGATATTGCGAATATAAGATGAAAGCTTTATTGATCAAGGTGGGGTTCTGTGACGCCTTTGTCTGGTCGTTGAACACAAACAAAGTACACGAAGTTGCAATGGCTAACTTTTAACTAAACAAATCCCAAGGAAAAGCTACTAGATGGATCTACTTATATAGGAGCAAGGGGTGGCGGCCAAGGAGGTGGGAGGACGTCCCAAGGCAGCCTAAAACTAAATCTAGGTCGTACAAGGCCAATGGGCCCAAGTGGAGGTGATGTAACACCTTTGGACTTGTAGTTTGACTCGGATTCTACTGCAGCATCAGATTGTTTCGTCCACAACTCAACGCTCCGGACGAATTTGAAGGTGATTCCAATTGGGTTGGAAAGCGCACGAAATCTAGTTTCCAACAAAAAAAGAATCACCCAATTCGGAGTCCGTATGAAAAACTTGTGTGCGTTTTGAGTCAGGTATGTCTGTGCAGTCCGAATCTGAATCCAGAACGTGAGAGACTTGGACTCTATCTTCTCTTGGGCCAAAAGTGACGTGAGAGAACTTTTTGGACAGCAAATAAACATCTCTTTCTTCCTTATCTTCATATGTGAATTGTACAAATGTCCCATACACCTGCAATTAGACAAAACACAAAAGTGTGTGAAGTATTTTTGTTCTGGATAACATAAATAGATTATTGAATAGTTTGCACTAGAAATCACCTGACAAATATGCATATATGCAATATTTTTGGTCATATCCAAGGTAGTCATGTCCTCATCATCCTCCCCTTCTTGAAAATAAAGCCATCCTCGGCGTTGCTTAATCTGAAATGTGGCTAACAAAAGAGACAAGGTGTACATGTTGTATATGTATATGTCATCCATTTTTACTTCCCTTGATTTTTGCATATATGACACATGAATAGATGAGTAACTTGCATAGTTCATAAAATCTAAAGCCAAAAAATTAGCACAAGAAGTAGAAGGCATGAAAATATTGCAACTCAGTTTGCACATATAAGTGAAGCTCTTATTCATTTCAAAAGATTGACAATGTTCATCATTAAACCATCCCAACATTGGTGAATAAACCTTACTTGCATCAAATTTACATGCTACAACATGCTTAAATAAGCAAACATGCAATAAGTCATTTAACACAGAATTATCACCAAGATTAGAGGTCATATCAAAATGATTAAACATTGATTCTTTTGCATCAATAGTTAATTCAATGGGTGCACTCAAAATTGTTGGTATTTCAGTTGTTTGATCACATGGCAAAGTCAAATTATCAACGTAGTCCTCTAAAATAGGTGGTGTGATCAAAGTAGTGGGTAGCTCATCAGATGGTGCATTCAAATTGACAAGGCATTCATCATTCTCATGTAGAGATGGAAGATCAGTACCTTTGTCATTACCTCTTATGATCAACTCAGATGATGTAGCCACTCTCGGGGGCGATGTGTTACATGGTGGAGGTGATG
Organism: Triticum aestivum; assembly: GCF_018294505.1. NCBI lineage: Eukaryota > Viridiplantae > Streptophyta > Magnoliopsida > Poales > Poaceae > Triticum > Triticum aestivum. The sequence continues at coordinate 252,209,350 of NC_057806.1, read as the reverse complement.
TAGTCCTGACAACAACGGATGTGGTTGTCATAGTATGCCTAGTAGTTGAAGGAACAATCATATCAACTCTTGGAATGTGCACCGTGCGCTTGTTCTCCTCGTGGCCAACACGTCGTTTTATTTCCTGTTCAGCTTTGCAAGCAAGATGAAACAAATGGTCCATAGGATAACACTCTTCATGAATTAGTATCTCTTGAATATCACGGTTTAATCCTCCCCAAAATCTATCCATAAAATCATCTTCACTTTCTTCTAAAGAGGAATGCAACAAGGTAGTTTGTAAATCATCATAATATTTTGTTACAGTTTCACTACCTTGTTTTAAGTGTTGCAACTTCTTAATCATGTCACGAGTATAATAAGCAGGGACGAAAGTATGTCGCATGGCAAGTTTCAAATCATCCCAAGTAGTAGGTATATTATCAGGGTGTAACCGACTATATTCACTCCACCAAACCAAAGCATAACCAGTGAAAGAACCAACCGCAACCTTAACCTTTTTATGTTCATTGAAATTATGGGAAGCAAATATATTTTTTATGTCGAACTCCCATTCAATATATGAAGCAGGTTTAAAACGGCCATTAAATGGTGGTATAGATACATTAACCTGATCATGTGCATTTGGATGTTTGTGCACCTCTCGTGACGGTTGTGGTATTTGCAAAGGTGGTGGCACGTCTCCCGCGATCGACAAAGCCCATGAATTGACTCTGGATCCTGTCATGATTAGTAGAACAAGAAACAAAACCCAAAAATAATGTTCCTATAACTACTAGGATGTGGTGGTAAAACACTCACAGTAAAGCAAATATCAATGTCTTACAAGTTCTTACCATGCAGCAGGCGGTGATCGGCAACCAGCGGTGTCAAGTAACTCCGAATATTGAGTAAAGCGATTGCCAGGGGAGCGTACGTATACACGGTGTAGAAATATGTGGAGCTGGGTTGGCTATATATGGTAGCAAAAGATTAGCAATAATCAATTCAAAGATGCAATGTTGAATAAACGCTCAACGACGGTACTGTGCTGGTCCTAGGCTAGACCGGACTAGAGACGCGAGCCTAGAACACTAATAAGGTCACGGCGTAGCACAACTAGCATCAATGAAGGATACTAAGTAGCACTTGACAGCAAGATATAAGTGAAGATCACAACGGCAGTGAAGATAATGATGAAAAACAACTGCCAAGCAGGATATACAACAACTCTCTCTCCAACTTTCCTCTTGAAAAGTTTGAGACAATTTTCTGATCAATTATTTTAAAGAATGCTACTAACTCAAGCTTTCCAATGCAAAAAGAATCACTCAATTCCGAGTTGATATGAGGAGTCAAAGAATTCTAAAACTGGCCTAAAAAATTAGAACAAGCTGTGTTCACGAACTTCGGAGGGCAAAAAGACATATTTAGAAGCCGATTTTGAGGTGTCAAATATTGAAGAAGCTTCTGCAACTATTTAGATGCGGCTCGTCGCTATCTTCAATTTGAGTACTCACGGAGCCACAACGGACTTCGTATGAGGAAGATACACCTGTTTTACTGAACAGTGCGCAAAACAGATTCCAATCCGAATTCAGGTACGAGATTGATTCTAGATAGATCCAATTTTTTTTCTTCTCTCTTTTTTTTCTCACGCTTTTTTTTTCTTTTTCTTCTCCCTCTTTTTCTTTTTTTTCCTTTTTTCTCTCTTTTTTTTTCTTTATCTTCTTTTTCTCCCTCTTTCCAAGACAAACTAGATAAGATGCAGATTCGATCTGGCGAAGATGTGAGTGACCTCAACTATGATTATGACAATAAACAGTGCGTAGCACGTGGTGGAAATTGGTGGATGGGATGGTGGACAGCGGATGGGATAATGATGCAGCGGCGGCGTGACTAATGTGAACAGAACTCGAAACTCTAAAGGAACTAGACACTAAGACCAGCAACTCGACACGGCGATGCAACCGATAATTCAATAATGCAAACAATGAAAAGAAAATTGCAAAGGCTCAGTCTGGCTAGGACAAAGGATGCATAGATCTAACTTTTGTTTTGTGGCTTTTTCTTGGACAATAGGTAAGAAAATAAATCTAATCTAGGAAAAACTGGAAATTCTCACCGAGCAACCTGAAAACTGATACCACTTGATAGAGACGAGGGTCCCGATCTTTCGATGAGATGATAACTATCGATTTGGTGGAGACGACTTTCACGATCCGACTACAAACATGCACGACGTTGCGCCTTAGCAATCGCTAAACCAATCTCCTGAGGTTACTGACGATACTGGAAGCACGGTCAGCCTGACCACGAAGGTCTATTCCTGCAAGCAATCGAAGAACGAGCAAGAATATGATAAAGCAATCTGAATATTGCAAATATATATGAAGTATTGATAATGGTGGGGATCCGGAAGCGGTCTTGGTCTGGTCGTTGGACACAAACGAAGTACACGAAGTTGCAATGGCTAACTTTTAACTAAACAAATCCCAAGGAAAAGCTACTAGATGGATCTACTTATATAGGAGCAAGGGGTGGCGGCCAAGGAGGTGGGAGGACGTCCCAAGGCAGCCTAAAACTAAATCTAGGTCGTACAAGCCCAATGGGCCCAAGTGGAGGTGATGTAACACCTTTGGACTTGTAGTTTGACTCGGATTCTGCTGCAGCATCAGATTGTTTCGTCCACAACTCAACGCTCCGGATGAATTTGAAGGTGATTCCAATTGGGTTGGAAAGTGCACGAAATCTAGTTTCCAACAAAAAAAAGAATCACCCCATTCGGAGTCCGTATGAAAAACTTGTGTGTGTTTTGAGTCAGGTATGTCTGTGCAGTCCGAATCTGAATTCAGAACGTGAGAGACTTGGACTCTATCTTCTCTTGGGCCAAAAGTGACGTGAGAGAACTTTTTGGACAGCAAATAAACATCTCTTTCTTCCTTATCTTCATATGTGGATTGTACAAATGTCCCATACACCTGCAATTAGATAAAACACAAAAGTGTATGAAGTATTTTTGTGCTGGATAACATAAATAGATTATTGAATAGTTTGCACTAGAAATCACCTGACAAATATGCATATATGCAATATTTTTGGTCATATCCAAGGTAGTCATGTCCTCATCACTATGGGATGTATGATCACTAATGTGCACAACTCACGTTGCCGACAATACTCAAATGCTAGTCTCGATGGGTAAGCTACGCCAAAGTAAGGTTATGGGGTTATCAATCCAAATGGAAAAGAGTATGATGATATCACACTACCAAGATGATACCACAAGGGTGTAGTCGTTCGTAGTAGTCCTTGGCGAAAGTAAGCGGTGGTGTTGTTGATGTCGAACCGTCCCTAGGTAGCCGAAACACGAAAGGAAATGGTGAGCCACAACTCAAACTCTCAAAACCAAGTGCGACAAAAAGCGTCGGAGTCAAAAGATGTTTGTTCTATTTTTGTGGGAAGGAGGATGTCAAGAGATTTTCAAAGAGCTAAAGAACGCAAAAATCGGACTCCGGATGAATTAGTTATGGACAAAACAAAAATCAGCCGAAATGGGAAACTACAGGTAGCGGACGTCCGGAAAAAATGGATGTCCGGTCGCCGGACGTCCGGTCGGCTCAGAAATCTGCTGATTCTGCTCGGGTTAAGGGGTTTCGGTCGTCCGGTAAGGTCGAACGTCCGGTGGTTCCTGCGGCTCCGGACGTCCGGTGGTTCCTGCGGCTCCGGACGTCCGGTGGGTTGGGGTCAACGCGAAATTTCAGATCCCGGAGGCGGTTTTGGGCGGAATATGGCGATTTTGGGGTAAAAAATGATGAGATTTCGTGGATTTTGGAGGGATTTCGAGGTGGACATGGAGGGGGAAGGCTAGATCCACTTGCAACACAACAAATTCACGGATCAAAACCAACAAAACATCATCAAAACTCACAAATCACAAGAAGATTTTTGGGGGCTATTTTTGTGGGGATTTTCGGATTAGGACGAAAAACAACAAAACAAGGCTAGAAACACAACGGGGAGGCTCCGAAATCGTGATCAACGTGGCTCTGATACCAAGATGATGTAGGGTAGAGACCCTAATCGCCCGATCTTTCATGAAAGGAGCGGATCCCAGGGAAATCACGAAGAACACGGGGAAGAACGGGGAGAAAACACAACAAGAAACACAAGAGGAATCACTAAACCGACACGAATAAGTCACACATGGGCTAGATCCTCGAATACATAGAATGATACACGAATCCACGGACAACTAAGGACGATACAAGGGTAGCCGGTTCTTCTCCGTGAGGAGGTCTCGATGTTCTTCTCCAAATGATAGAGGCGGGGTGTCCCGATCTTTCGATGAGATGATAACTATCGATTTGGTGGAGACGACTTTGACGATCCGACTACAAACGTGCACGACGTTGCGCCTTAGCAATCGCTAAACCAATCTCCTGAGGTTACTGACGATGCCGGAAGCACGGTCAGCCTGACCACGAAGGTCTATTCCTGCAAGCAATCGAAGAACGAGCAAGAATATGATAAAGCAATCTGAATATTGCAAATATATATGAGGTATTGATAATGGTGGGGATCCGTAAGCGGTCTTGGTCTGGTCGTTGGACACAAACGAAGTACACGAAGTTGCAATGGCTAACTTTTAACTAAACAAATCCCAAGGAAAAGCTACTAGATGGATCTACTTATATAGGAGCAAGGGGTGGCGGCCAAGGAGGTGGGAGGACGTCCCAAGGCAGCCTAAAACTAAATCTAGGTCGTACAAGGCCAATGGGCCCAAGTGGAGGTGATGTAACACCTTTGGACTTGTAGTTTGACTCGGATTCTGCTGCAGCATCAGATTGTTTCGTCCACAACTCAACGATCCGGACGAATTTGATGGTGATTCCAATTCGGTTGGAAAGTGCACGAAATCTAGTTTCCAACAAAAAAAGAATCACCCAATTCGGAGTCCGTATGAAAAACTTGTGTGCGTTTTGAGTCAGGTGTGTCTGTGCAGTCCGAATCTGAATCCAGAACGTGAGAGACTTGGACTCTATCTTCTCTTGGGCCAAAAGTGACGTGAGAGAACTTTTTGGACAGCAAATAAACATCTCTTTCTTCCTTATCTTCATATGTGGATTGTACAAATGTCCCATACACCTGCAATTAGACAAAACACAAAAGTGTGTGAAGTATTTTTGTTCTGGATAACATAAATAGATTATTGAATAGTTTGCACTAGAAATTACCTGACAAATATGCATATATGCAATATTTTTGGTCATATCCAAGGTAGTCATGTCCTCATCATCCTCCCCTTCTTGAAAATAAAGCCGTCCTCAGCGTTGCTTAATCTGAAATGTGGCTAACAAAAGAGACAAGGTGTACATGTTATATATATATATGTCATCCATTTTTACTTCCCTTGATTTTTGCATATATGACACATGAATAGATGAGTAACTTGCATAGTTCATAAAATCTAAAGCCAAAAAATTAGCACAAGAAGTAGAAGGCATGAAAATATTGCAACTCAGTTTGCACATATAAGTGAAGCTCTTATTCATTTCAAAAGATTGACAATGTTCATCATTAAACCATCCCAACATTGGTGAATAAACCTTACTTGCATCAAATTTACATGCTACAACATGCTTAAATAAGCAAACATGCAATAAGTCATTCAACACAGAATCATCACCAAGATTAGAGGTCATATCAAAATGATTAAACATTGGTTCTTTTGCATCAATAGTTAATTCAATGGGTGCACTCAAAATTGTTGGTATTTCAGTTGTTTGATCACATGGCAAAGTCAAATTATCAACGTAGTCCTGTAAAATAGGTGGTGTGATCAAAGTAGTGGGTAGCTCATCAGATGGTGCATTCAAATTGACAAGACATTCATCATTCTCATGTAGAGATGGAAGATCAGTACCTTTGTCATTACCTCTTATGATCAACTCAGATGATGTAGCCACTCTCGGGGGCGATGTGTCACATGGTGTAGGTGATGTAGTCCTGACAACAACCGATGTGGTTGTCATAGTATGCCTAGTAGTTGAAGGAACAATCATATCAACTCTTGGAATGTGCACCGTGCGCTTGTTCTCCTCGTGGCCAACACGTCGTTTTATTTCCTGTTCAGCTTTGCAAGCAAGATGAAACAAATGGTCCATAGGATAACACTCTTCATGAATTAGTATCTCTTGAATATCACGGTTTAATCCTCCCCAAAATCTATCCATAAAATCATCTTCACTTTCTTCTAAAGAGGAACGCAACAAGGTAGTTTGTAAATCATCATAATATTTTGTTACAGTTTCACTACCTTGTTTTAAGTGTTTCAACTTCTTAATCATGTCACGAGTATAATAAGCAGGGACGAAAGTATGTCGCATGGCAAGTTTCAAATCATCCCAAGTAGTAGGTATATAATCAGGGTGTAACAGACAATATTCACTCCACCAAACCAAAGCATAACCAGTGAAAGAACCAACCGCAACCTTAACCTTTTTATGTTCATTGAAATTATGGGAAGCAAATATATTTTTTATGTCGAACTCCCATTCAATATATAAAGCAGGTTTAAAACGGCCATTAAATGGTGGTATAGATACATTAACCTGATCATGTGCATTTGGATGTTTGTGCACCTCTCGTGACGGTTGTGGTATTTGCAAAGGTGGTGGCACGTCTCCCGCGATCGACAAAGCCCATGAATTGACTCTGGATCCTGTCATGATTAGTAGAACAAGAAACAAAACCCAAAAATAATGTTCCTATAACTACTAGGATGTGGTGGTAAAACGCTCACAGTAAAGCAAATATCAATGTCTTACAAGTTCTTACCATGCAGCAGGCGGTGATCGGCAACCAGCGGTGTCAAGTAACTCCGAATATTGAGTAAAGCGATTGCCAGGGGAGCGTACGTATACACGGTGTAGAAATATATGGAGCTGGGTTGGCTATATATGGTAGCAAAAGATTAGCAATAATCAATTCAAAGATGCAATGTTGAATAAACGCTCAACGACGGTACTGTGCTGGTCCTAGGCTAAACCAAACTAGAGACGCGAGCCTAGAACACTAATGAGGTCACGTCGTAGCACAACTAGCGTCAATAAAGGATATGAAGTAGCTCTGGACAGCAAGATATAAGTGACGATCACAATAGCAGTAGACCTATTTAGAAGCTGATGTTGAGGTGCCAAATACTGAACTAGCTTCTGCAACTATTTAGATGCGGCTCGTCACTAGCTTTCATTTGAGTACTCGCGGAGCCAAAACAGACTTCATATGAGGAAGTTATGCCTGTTTTACTAAACAGTGCACAAAACAGATTCCAATCCGAACTACGAGATTGAGTCTTGATAGATCCGAATTTTGTTTTTTTTCTCCTCTCTTTTTTTCTCACACTTTTTTTTTCTTTTCCTTTCTCCCTCTTTTTCTTTTTTTTTCTTTCCTTTTTTCTCTCTCTTTTTTTTATCTTCTTTTTCTCCCTCTTTCCAAGACAAACTAGATAAGATGCAGATTCGATCAGGCGAAGATGTGAGTGACCTCAACTATGATTATGACAATAAACAGTGCGTAACACATGGTGGAAATTGGTGGATGGGATGGTGGACAGCGGATGGGATAATGATGCAGCGGCGGCGTGACTAATGTGAACAGAACTCGAAACTCTAAAGGAACTAGACACTAAGACCAGCAACTCGACACGACAATGCAACCGATAATTCAACTATGCAAGCAATGAAAAGAAAATTGCAAAGGCTCAGACTGGCTTGGACCAAGGATGAATAGATCTAACTCTTTTTTGTGGCTTTTTCTTGGACAATAGGTAAGAAAATAAATCTAATCTAGGAAAATAGGAAATTCTCACCGAGCAACCTGAAAACTGATACCACTTGATAGAGGCGGGGTGTCCCGATCTTTCGATGAGATGATAACTATCGATTTGGTAGAGACGACTTTGACGATCCGACTAAAAACGTGCACGACGTTGCGCCTTAGCAATCGCTAAACCAATCTCCTGAGGTTACTGACGATGCCGGAAGCACGGTCAGCCTGACCACGAAGGTCTATTCCTGCAAGCAATCGAAGAACGAGCAAGAATATGATAAAGCAATCTGAATATTGCAAATATATATGAGGTATTGATAATGGTGGGGATCCGTAAGCGGTCTTGGTCTGGTCGTTGGACACAAACGAAGTACACGAAGTTGCAATGGCTAACTTTTAACTAAACAAATCCCAAGGAAAAGCTACTAGATGGATCTACTTATATAGGAGCAAGGGGTGGCGGCCAAGGAGGTGGGAGGACGTCCCAAGGCAGCCTAAAACTAAATCTAGGTCGTACAAGGCCAATGGGCCCAAGTGGAGGTGATGTAACACCTTTGGACTTGTAGTTTGACTCGGATTCTGCTGCAGCATCAGATTGTTTCGTCCACAACTCAACGCTCCGGAAGAATTTGAAGGTGATTCCAATTCGGTTGGAAAGTGCACGAAATCTAGTTTCCAACAAAAAAAGAATCACCCAATTCGGAGTCCTTATGAAAAACTTGTGTGCGTTTTGAGTCAGGTGTGTCTGTGCAGTCCGAATCTGAATCCAGAACGTGAGAGACTTGGACTCTATCTTCTCTTGGGCCAAAAGTGACGTGAGAGAACTTTTTGGACAGCAAATAAACATCTCTTTCTTCCTTATCTTCATATGTGGATTGTACAAATGTCCCATACACCTGCAATTAGACAAAACACAAAAGTGTGTGAAGTATTTTTGTTCTGGATAACATAAATAGATTATTGAATAGTTTGCACTAGAAATTACCTGACAAATATGCATATATGCAATATTTTTGGTCATATCCAAGGTAGTCATGTCCTCATCACCAAAAGGAGGTCTTGAATCTGCTTGGGGGATCTTCTCCGGTGGAGGCTCGAATCTCCGAGGAGAAGGTAACCAAGTGGATGAGAAAAGCTCTCTCACAAATATGAGCTAAACCTTTGCTAACCCTAGCTACAAGGAATAGGAGGTCTATATATAGTCTAAGTGCAAATGGGGGTGAAAGTAGGGGTACACGGGCCTCGGGCCCGCAACTGGACACGGCCAGGGGTCGGACATCCGGTGGGCAGCGGTCATCCGAAGACTCACGGGCGGCCGGACGTCCGGTAGACGTCGGACGTCCGGTCGATTTGGCTCGGACGCAGGAGTGCCGGATTTCCGGAGGGGGCCGGTCGTCCGCTGGCGTTGGACGTCCGCTCATTTGGCTCGGGTGCGGGATCGCCGGCCGTCCGGTCCGGGCCGGTCGTCCGATGGATCTTCAGGCGTCGGACGTCCGGGCCCGGCCGGTCGTCCGGTGGCTGTGACTCTTCCTGCAACTCTCCTTCTTCTCCGTCTTCACATCCATCTTCTTCCTCTTCTTCTCCTTGCTCCTTAGCTTCTCCATGATACCTGAGTATGCACAGAGTGTCCGTATGAGGTAGTAGCCATGTCTCATGTGCATCAAAGTGTGATTGTGAGAGGAGAGATGTCACCTCGGTTTCGAGAGCTCTTGCACGTGATCGAGTCATGGGTCCACTAGGCACTTGATGAGACGATGGTAGATCCATGGGGATGACCTTGAGATGCTCCGTATCACAGTAGTTCTCTGGTCCCTCAGAATGACACCAAATTGAGCTACTGGGAAGACTCCCTTCTCCCTAGTTTACGGGGCAGAAACAGTTATCCCCATGGAACTCATTTACGGGTCGCCTCGAGTGCTTGCCTACGATGAAGTAGCGAATGATCAGCACCAGCGTGACGACGCTGTGCTTCTCGAGGAGAACCGTCTTCGGGATGCTATGCCTGCTGCATGCTACAAGCAAGCCCTGCATCGCTATCACAGCCGGAGGGTTCATGCACGGTGTTTTGAGGAAGGCGACCTTATCCTTAGGCGCGTTCAGTCCGCTAAGGGTACAAACAAGTTGATGCCAAAGTGGGAAGGCCCTTATCGGTTAGTATGAGTCACCAGACCTGGCGCAGTCCGTCTGGAGACCGGAGATGGCATTCAATTGCAAAACTCATGGAATATTGAGCATCTCCGCAAGTTCTACCCGTAAGGCATGGCTGACAGGCCCTGCCTGGTAGCCACCCTTTTGTACAGGCCTTGCCTCAGTTGCATGTAATCCCTTGTACAAAGTTAGGCGCAGACCCTGAGCAACAGAGAAATAAATGAAGTGCTGGGGCCCCCAGACAAGTTGCATGCATCAATATCATTTCATGAGCATCGCATGTTCATGTAGATAAGATTGCATCTGGCATCATTTTCATCTGTATAAACTGCAAGCCCTTTTCGAGGACTTGGCCTCCAAGAGGAGATGGAAATATGAGCCAACACTGCAATCTCCGGCAAGCCAAACAAATAAGGTCTATCTCTTATCCATACATGTTCTGTAAGTAAAGACTTGTGCATAAGAAAACCTCGCCACTTTTTGAAACTTAGGTGCTCCCATCCATTGACTCGAATGTTGCTTCGGTTAGGATGGTCACAGTGGCCTTTGATGAAAAAAGATTGGTGGGGGGCTGGTCCCTCGTCACTGTTTGTGCTCGGTAGGCCTAACTCCCCGGCAACAAAATAGAGGGTGCTGGCAGGATAGCGTGCCGGGGGAAACCCGTTTATTTAAAAATATGGAGGCATTCCACCTCTGCATTGACATTTAAAAATATGGTGGCATTCCACCTCTGCATTGACATATACATGCACGAGTCCCTAGCAAGGTTCATATTTTTAATTAATATGCTGATCAGACACGTACAGACCTTACAGGACACAAACATGGATTCAAGAGACTACATTATTTGAACTAAAATTTGGTAAGTGCCTACAGATTTAAGATTGAAAGAAGATAAAATGCCCGTGACGCCTTCACTTTTACCTCTCTTCCTTCGAAACTACAGGAAGAGACGAAGAAGGTGTAGGGAAGGCCTAGTTGGGATTCGGCACCTCCCCAGGATTAGGACGGCACCATCCCCTAACAAGGAGGAAAAATCGGAGGGCAGGTGCGGATGGTGACGCTGCTGGAGACCCAGATAGGAGAGACGGAGTCACCGGCAAACACGACTCGTCCAAACGGTCGTCCCCATTCTTGGCGTGTCGTGGGTTGCCGCCACCTTTTGTACCACTACCGTCCGAAGATCCCACCACAATGACCGTCTCGGGCGCCATGCTCTCCGGGAAATCCAACAAAGAGCATGATCATCCCCGGCGGCCCTGGTATTAAAAACCACCGCACGTTCAGGAAACGTGTGTAGAAACAAAGAGCCCTCCTACGCGACAAGCGGGCGATGCCTGGAGAGGTGAGGTCCACCCCTGGTGTAGGGTAGAGACCCTAATCGCCCGATCTTTCACGAAAGGAGCAGATCCCGGGGAAATCATGAAGAACACGGGGAAGAACGGAGAGAAAACACAACAAGAAACACAAGAGGAATCACTAAACCGACATGAACAAGTCACACATGGGCTAGATGCTCGAGTACATAGGGAGAGATACACGAATCCACGGACAACTAAGGACGATACACGGTAACCGGTCTTCTCCGTGAGGAGGTCTTGATGTTCTTCCCTCAAGACGGGTCTTGAGTTCGCTTGGGGGATCTTCTCCGGTGGAGGCTCGAATCTCCGACGAGAAGGTAACCAAGTGATAGAGGCAAAGGTGTCCCGTCTTTCGATGAGAAGGTGGATTTCGCTTTGGTGGAAGTCGACTTTGACGATCCGACTACGAACGTGCGAGGACGTCGCGCCTTAGCAATCGCTAAACCAACTCCGAGAGGTTATTGACCACGCCGGGGCACGATCAACCTGACCACGAGGGTCTGTTTCCTGCGAGCAAACGAAGAACAAGCAAGAAACTAAGATTGCAATCTGGATATTGCGAATATAAGATGAAAGCTTTTATTGATCAAGGTGGGGTTCTGTGACGCCTTTGTCTGGTCGTTGAACACAAACGAAGTACGCGAAGTTGCAGCTATGGCGAACTTTTAATCTAAACAAAACCCAAAGTCTAAACGATGCCCTAAGGGCTGTATATATGGAGGAAGAGGGGGGAATTTCGTGGCCCTTGGTGGAGGGGTCCGAAATCAACCCTATCTCTTGTTTCCCCACACATACGGACTCTAAAAATAGCCTATACTTATGTATTTCGAAATTACATGGGCCTGGCCCAATAATAAGGTGACGCAGCACCTAAAATAGCCTCGGGACGAAATTTAGGAAGTGGCATCTTGTATATTTCGCCCAAGGCTTCATGCACCCATTATGGTGGCTTCAAAGTCCTGAAATCATCACTTGTAACTCCGTTCTTGTTCCCCTTGCGCATGCCATCATCTCCATGCTTGTTCTTGCTCCAATGTTCATCCTTCTCCAAGCTAGGCCCTTCATTTGTAAGCAAAACAAATGTATCCAATTTAGGCAGCATCATATTCTCATGAACATTAGAATCATTACCAAGAAACGAAAGTACCTGGTAATTTAGTTGGCGTGCACGAGCTCTAGTAATTGGTCCAGTATGTATAGCAGCAGGGGCTGTGGGTGTAACAATTGTATTGATGTCCTCATCATCCTCCCCTTCTTGAAATGAAGTCGTCCTCGACGGAAGTTCATCTTCCTCACCCAAATAAGGCTTCAAATCTGCAATGTTAAAAGTGGGACTAACCCCAAAATCTGCAGGCAGCTCAAGTTTATATGCATTATCATTTATTTTCTCTAACACCTTAAAGGGACCATCAGCACGTGGCATTAGCTTTGATTTGCGCAAATCAGGAAATCTATCCTTACGCAAATATAACCAAACAAGATCTCCAGGTGCAAACACAACATGTTTTCTACCCTTATCTCCAGCAAGTTTATATTTAGCATTCATACGCTCAATGTTTTCCTTAGTTAACTCATGCATTTTTAAAATCAATTCAGCACGTTGTTTAGCATCAAAATTAACCTTCTCCGAAGATGGAAGAGGCAACAAATCAATAGGTGCACGAGGTAGGAAACCATACACAACTTCAAAAGGGCACATCTTAGTAGTAGAATGCAATGAACGATTATAAGCAAATTCAATATGAGGCAAGCATTCCTCCCACATTTTCTTATTATTCTTCAAAACAGCCCTAAGCATAGTAGACAACATTCTATTGACTACTTCAGTTTGTCCATCAGTTTGGGGGTGACAAGTAGTACTAAAAAGCAGTTTAGTCCCCAACTTAGCCCATAAACATCTCCAAAAGTGGCTAAGAAATTTAGTATCACGATCTGAAACAATAGTATTTGGCACACGATGCAAGCGAATAATTTCACGAAAGAACAAATCAGCAACATTAACAGCATCATCGCTTTTATGACATGGTATAAAGTGTGCCATTTTCGAGAATCTATCCACGACAACAAATATGCTATCCCTCCCCTTCTTTGTTCGAGGTAAACCTAAAACAAAGTCCATAGATATATCCTCCCAAGGAACACTAGGTACAGGCAAAGGCATATATAAACCATGAGGATTGAGTCGTGACTTAGCTTTTTGACATGTAGTGCATCGAGCAATAAAACGCTCAACATCCCGTCTCATCTTTGGCCAAAAGAAATGTGTAGCAAGTACGTCCTCCGTCTTCTTCACGCCAAAGTGTCCCATTAATCCTCCTCCATGCGCCTCCTGCAACAACAAAAGACGAACGGAGCTAGCTGGAATGCTTAGCTTGTTAGCACGAAACACAAATCCATCGTTAACGACAAACTTGTTCCACATTCTTCCTTCTTTACAATTCTGCATTACATCTTTAAAATCAGCATCATGCACATATTGATCTTTGATGGTCTCCAAACCAAATATTTTGAAGTCAAGTTGTGAAAGCATAGTATAGCGACGAGACAATGCATCAGCAATAACATTTTCTTTTCCCTTCTTGTGTTTAATGACATAAGGGAAAGTCTCAATGAATTCAATCCATTTAGCATGTCTACGATTCAGTTTAGCTTGACTTTTAATATGTTTCAAAGATTCATGATCAGAATGTATAACAAATTCTTTGGGCCATAAATAATGTTGCCATGTTTCTAAAGTCCGAACAAGAGCATATAATTCTTTATCATAAGTAGAATAATTCAGACTAGGCCCACTCAATTTTTCAGAAAAGTATGCAACAGGTTTGCCATCTTGTAATAACACACCTCCTAATCCAATTCCACTAGCATCACATTCAAGCTCAAAAGTCTTATTAAAATCAGGAAGTTGGAGTAAAGGAGCATGTGTCAACTTATCTTTCAATACCGTGAAGGCTTCTTCCTGTGCGGTACCCCAAAGAAAAGGCACATCTTTCTTTGTAAGCTCATTGAGAGGTGCAGCAATGGTGCTGAAATCTCTCACAAAACGCCTATAGAATCCAGCGAGGCCAAGAAAACTCCTCACTTGTGTGACCGTTTTGGGCTGCGGCCAACTCTCAATAGCTTCAATCTTGGCTTTATCAACTTCAATTCCCTGTGGAGTAACAACATAGCCAAGAAAAGATACTCGGTCGGTGCAAAAGCTGCACTTCCCAAGGTTACCAAACAAACGATCACGTAGAGCAATAAAAACAGCACGTAAATGTTCCAAATGTTCTTCCAGAGATCTGCTATAAATCAATATGTCATCAAAGTAAACTACCACAAATCGTCCAATGAAAGCACGTAAAACTTCGTTCATTAATCTCATGAAAGTACTAGGTGCATTAGTTAACCCAAAAGGCATGACTAACCACTCATATAATCCAAACTTAGTTTTAAATGCTGTTTTCCATTCATCTCCCAATTTCATACGAATTTGATGGTAGCCACTACGCAAATCAACTTTGGAGAATATTGTAGAGCCACTCAATTCATCAAGCATATCATCTAGCCTAGGAATAGGATGACGATAACGAATAGTAATATTATTAATGCCTCTACAATCAACACACATACGTGATGTACCATCCTTTTTCGGCACTAGAATAATAGGAACAGCACAAGGACTAAGGGATTCGCGTATATAACCTTTGTCGAGAAGCTCGTGTACTTGACGCATAATCTCCTTCGTCTCCTCTGGATTGGTACGGTATGGTGCATGGTTTGGCAGTGAAGCACCGGGAATTAAGTCAATCTGATGCTCAATCCCTCGAATAGGCGGTAATCCCGGTGGCACGTCTTGTGGAAAAACGTCAGCGAACTCCTGCAAAATGTTAGTGACAGCAGGAGGCAAAGAGGAAGGCACGTCCTCGAATGAAAATAATGCCTCTTTGCACACAAAAGCATAGCAAATAGATTTGCTGAAATCTAGCTCATCAATATCAGATTTGGTGGCAAATAAACATGCACTTTTCAATTTAATTTCAGAAGCAACACTAGATGGTTTATTATTATGCTTCATTTGTTGCTCAAATTCTTTTGCCACAATCTGATTTTCACTCTTATTCTTCTCCTGTTGTGCTTTATTAGCTCTATTAATATCATCTTTCAAAATGGAATCAGGAGTCATAGGAAGCAAAGTAATATTTTTATCCTTATGAACAAGAGTATAGTGATTGTTTCTACCATGGTGTACAGAATTTTTATCAAATTGCCATGGTCTACCAAGTAATAAGGAACATGCTTGCATAGGTACCACATCACAATCAACATAATCAGCATATGTAGAGATACTAAAATGCACACGAACAGTACGTGTTACCTTAACCTTGCCGCTGTGGTTGAACCATTGGATGTAGTAAGGATGTGGATGTGGTCTTGTGGTGAGAGAAAGCTTCTCCACCATCTCCATGCTAGCCAAGTTGTTGCAGCTCCCTCCGTCTATTATGACGCGCACAGAACGTTCCTTCACAACTCCCTTGGTATGGAACAAATTGTGCCTCTGATTTTGCTCAGCTTGTGTGACCTGCACACTCAAAACACGTTGAGCAACTAAACATTCATACCTGTCAGCGTCTTCAGGAGCCATGTATTGCGTCTCATGATCAGAATCATCTCCACCATGTTCTTCACGTGTAATAAGAGCTAATGTCTCCTCATCATAGTCACTAGCGGACTCATATCCACCATCCGCGGTAGCAATCATCACACGCGGAGATTTGCATTCTCTCGCATAATGACCTCCTCCCTTACAACGACGACAAATAATATCACTTGTGTGCCCTGTTGATGCTATGGAAGAAGAAGAACGCTGTGTAGGCCCCGCAGGTGCGCTCTTGGCAGATAATGGTTGTTGTGCCTGTTTCCTTGTATCACGGCTGGAGGTGGCACCTGATGGAAGTGCTGGTGCAGTTGAAGTAGAAGATGCACGTGGTGTCCATGATGAAGGTCGGCCTGCAGAAAAGTTAGTTCGCCCCAATGCTTGTCGATCCTGCACTTCACGTTCAGCTTTACAAGCAAGATGGAATAAACGAGTGATATTAGTATACTCCTTATAGTCTAGAATGGTCTGAATCTCTCTATTTAATCCACCCAGAAAACGTGCAAGCATAGCTTCATTCTCCTCAACAATACCACATCTAATCATGCCAGTTTGTAATTCCTGATAATATTCTTCTACAGAATTTTTTCCTTGTCTTAAACGCTGCAATTTTTGAAGCAATTCACGTTGATAATATGGTGTAACCCAACGCGTACGCATAGCAGTTTTCAAAGCAGCCCAAGTAGTTGGAATAGGATATAATCTACAATGTTCAGACCACCATACACATGCAAAACTAGTGAAAGCACAAACAGCAGCAGCAACTCGTCTCTCCTCAGGATATTGTAAACATGTAAATCGTTGTTCAGTTTCTAACTCCCAAGTAAGATATATATCAGGAACATATCTACCCTCAAATGGTGGAATATTCAATTTCAGTTTAGGAATATGGACATCATCGCGTACCTGAGGTGGTGGTGCAGGCCTACCATTACGAATATATACCTGAGGTCGACCTGCTGGTGGTGGTACAGGTGGTTGCACGTAGTGTTGATTTTGATCAACCTCATCCTCATAATCTCCCACATAATCATCCTCCTCCGCATCAGCAGCAGGAGCCACAGAAGTATCAACAGCAGCACCAACAGTTTGGCCAAACGCAAGAGGAACACGGCTTGCTCGACGGAGGTCTGCTTCGCGACGTGGAGGTAGTCGTTGTTGTTGTTGTTGTTGGAGAGGTGCGTTAGGTACAGCGGGTGGTGGTGGTGGAAGACGCGCGAGCAATTCATTAAACTTGTTATCGAGCTTTGTTTCGAACGTCTTCTCAAGGCCAGTGATCTTCTCCATGGCCTCTTCAAAATTGTTCAGGACATCTTGCACCTGTTCAGTCATCATTTGCTGAAACTTATCATGAAGCTCCTTGTTCGATAAATTCTCCCAGTCAATCTCGTCGGCTTGTGATCCTGGCATGGTTAGCAGCAATGGAAACACACAAGAATATGATCCTACAGACTACGAACAAGTGGTGGTGGTGGGTGTCACAAATCCGTCAAGCAAATCTCAAATTCTTACCAGTTCTTACCCAGCAGCAGGCGGTGATCGGCAACCGTTGTAGTCAAAAACTCTCAAAGCTTGGATAGAGCGATTACCAGGGAGAGTCGAACACACGACGTAGATGTATGTGGAGCTGGGAAGGCTTATAGTATGGTAGCAAAAAGGGTCAGCAATAATCAATTCAGAGATGCAAAGTTGAATAAACGCTCAACGACGGTACTGTGCTGGTCCTAGGCTAGACTGTGCTAGAGACGCGAGCCTAGAACACCAACAAAATCACGGCGCGGCACGTAAACAAGGGAAAAGCACACTCTGAATTTTTTTTTTCCGCTCTTTTTTTTTCCGAAACCTACTCCGGCAAGGAAACACGAATCGGAATCTAGATTGATCCCGAAAACAAACCTAATAAGCAAGGAACTCGGATTGGTGGTGGATATATGGTGGTGGTATATGGCAGCGGTGGTAGTATTTGGATATGGATCGGTGGTGGTATATGGACACGGATTGGTGGTGGTATATGGATACGGATTCGGAGCGGTGGTGGTAGATGGCAGGGGCGATGATGATGGTGCGGCGACGGTGTGACAACTTGTGAACAGAACTCGAAACTCTAAAAGACTAGACGCTAAGACCAGCAACTGAACACGACGATGCAACCGCAAATTCAACAAAGCAAATACAGAAAAGATAATGCAAGGCTCAGATTGGTTTGGATGGGATGAACTAACCCTAATTTTTTTTTGGCTTTTTCGTGGACTATAGGTATGAAGAACAGACTCGATCTAAACTACGAAAAACTGTAAAATCTCACCGAGCAACCTGGAAATCTGATACCACTTGATAGAGGCAAAGGTGTCCCGTCTTTCGATGAGATGGTGGATTTCGCTTTGGTGGAAGTCGACTTTGACGATCCGACTACGAATGTGCGAGGACGTCGCGCCTTAGCAATCGCTAAACCAACTCCGAGAGGTTATTGACCAGGCCGGAGCACGATCAACCTGACCACGAGGGTCTGTTTCCTGCGAGCAAACGAAGAACAAGCAAGAAACTAAGATTGCAATCTGGATATTGCGAATATAAGATGAAAGCTTTATTGATCAAGGTGGGGTTCTGTGACGCCTTTGTCTGGTCGTTGAACACAAACGAAGTACGCGAAGTTGCAGCTATGGCGAACTTTTAATCTAAACAAAACCCAAAGTCTAAACGATGCCCTAAGGGCTGTATATATGGAGGAAGAGGGGGGGAATTTCGTGGCCCTTGGTGGAGGGGTCCGAAATCAACCCTATCTCTTGTTTCCCCACACATACGGACTCTAAAAATAGCCTATACTTATGTATTTCGAAATTACATGGGCCTGGCCCAATAATAAGGTAACGCAGCACCTAAAATAGCCTCGGGACGAAATTTATGAAGTGGCGTCTTGTATATTTCGTCCAAGGCTTCATGCACCCATTATGGTGGCTTCAACGTCCTGAAATCATCACTTGTAACTCCGTTCTTGTTTCCCTTGCGCATGCCATCATCTCCATGCTTGTTCTTGCTCCAATGTTCATCCTTCTCCAAGCTAGGCCCTTCATTTGTAAGCAAAACAAATGTATCCAATTTAGGCAGCATCATATTCTCATGAACATTAGAATCATTACCAAGAAACGAAAGTACCTGGTAATTTAGTTGGCGTGCACGAGCTCTAGTAATTGGTCCAGTATGTATAGCAGCAGGGGCTGTGGGTGTAACAATTGTATTGATGTCCTCATCACACTAGATGGTTTATTATTAGGTTTCATTTGTTGCTCAAATTCTTTTGCCACAATCTTATTTTCACTCTTATTCGTCTCCTGTTTTGCTTTATTAGCTCTATTAATATCATCTTTCAAAATGGAATCAGGAGTCATAGGAAGCAAAGTAATATTTTTATCCTTATGAACAAGAGTATAGTGATTGTTTCTACCATGGTGTACAGAATTTTTATCAAATTGCCATGGTCTACCAAGTAATAAGGAACATGCTTGCATAGGTACCACATCACAATCAACATAATCAGCATATGTAGAGATACTAAAATGCACACGAACAGTACGTGTTACCTTAACCTTGCCGCTGTTGTTGAACCATTGGATGTAGTAAGGATGTGGATGTGGTCTTGTGGTGAGAGAAAGCTTCTCCACCATCTCCATGCTAGCCAAGTTGTTGCAGTTCCCTCCGTCTATTATGACGCGCACAGAACGTTCCTTCACAACTCCCTTGGTATGGAACAAATTGTGCCTCTGATTTTGCTCAGCTTGTGTGACCTGCACACTCAAAACACGTTGAGCAACTAAACATTCATACCTGTCAGCGTCTTCAGGAGCCATGTATTGCGTCTCATGATCAGAATCATCTCCACCATGTTCTTCACGTGTAATAAGAGCTAATGTCTCCTCATCATAGTCACTAGCGGACTCATATCCACCATCCGCGGTAGCAATCATCACACGCGGAGATTTGCATTCTCTCGCATAATGACCTCCTCCCTTACAACGACGACAAATAATATCACTTGTGTGCCCTGTTGATGCTATGGAAGAAGAAGAACGCTGTGTAGGCCCCGCAGGTGCGCTCTTGGCAGATAATGGTGGTTGTGCCTGTTTTCTTGTATCACGGCTGGAGGTGGCACCTGATGGAAGTGCTGGTGCAGTTGAAGTAGAAGATGCACGTGGTGTCCATGATGAAGGTCGGCCTGCATAAAAGTTAGTTCGCCCCAATGCTTGTCGATCCTGCACTTCACGTTCAGCTTTACAAGCAAGATGGAATAAACGAGTGATATTAGTATACTCCTTATAGTCTAGAATGGTCTGAATCTCTCTATTTAATCCACCCAGAAAACGTGCAAGCATAGCTTCATTCTCCTCAACAATACCACATCTAATCATGCCAGTTTGTAATTCCTGATAATATTCTTCTACAGAATTTTTTCCTTGTCTTAAACGCTGCAATTTTTGAAGCAATTCACGTTGATAATATGGTGGAACCCAACGCGTACGCATAGCAGTTTTCAAAGCAGCCCAAGTAGTTGGAATAGGATATAATCTACAATGTTCAGACCACCATACACATGCAAAACTAGTGAAAGCACAAACAGCAGCAGCAACTCGTCTCTCCTCAGGATATTGTAAACATGTAAATCGTTGTTCAGTTTCTAACTCCAAAGTAAGATATATATCAGGAACATATCTACCCTCAAATGGTGGAATATTCAATTTCAGTTTAGGAATATGGACATCATCTCGTACCTGAGGTGGTGGTGCAGGCCTACCATTACGAATATATACCTGAGGTCGACCTGCTGGTGGTGGTACAGGTGGCTGCACGTAGTGTTGATTTTGATCAACCTCATCCTCATAATCTCCCACATAATCATCCTCCTCCGCATCAGCAGCAGGAGCCACAGAAGTATCAACAGCAGCACCAACAGTTTGGCCAAACGCAAGAGGAACACGGCTTGCTCGGCGGAGGTCTGCTTCGCGACGTGGAGGTAGTCGTTGTTGTTGTTGTTGGAGAGGTGCGTTAGGAGCAGCGGGTGGTGGTGGTGGAAGACGCGCGAGCAATTCATTAAACTTGTTATCGAGCTTTGTTTCGAACGTCTTCTCAAGGCCAGTGATCTTCTCCATGGCCTCTTCAAAATTGTTCAGCACATCTTGCACCTGTTCAGTCATCATTTGCTGAAACTTATCATGAAGCTCCTTGTTCGATAAATTCTCCCAGTCAATCTCGTCGGCTTGTGATCCTGGCATGGTTAGCAACAATAGAAACACACAAGAATATGATCCTACAGACTATGAACAAGTGGTGGTGGTGGGTGTCACAAATCCGTCAAGCAAATCTCAAATTCTTACCAGTTCTTACCCAGCAGCAGGCGGTGATCGGCAACCGTTGTAGTCAAAAACTCTCAAAGCTTGGATAGAGCGATTACCAGGGAGAGTCAAACGCACGACGTAGATGTATGTGAAGCTGGGAAGGCTTATAATATGGTAGCAAAAAGGGTCAGCAATAATCAATTCAGAGATGCAAAGTTGAATAAACGCTCAACGACGGTACTGTGCTGGTCCTAGGCTAGACCGTACTAGAGACGCGAGCCTAGAACACTAACAAAATCACGGCGCGGCACGTAAACAAGGGAAAAGCACACTCTGAATTTTTTTTTCGCTCTTTTTTTTTTGCGCTCTTTTTTTTGCGCTGCTTTTTTTTTGCGAAAAATCACTATAATGGCGAGTGTCTCAAAACTCTTCCTAGCTCAAACGGACAGGATGGGCACGAAATTTTTTCGACCAATTTTTTTTTTCCGACTGCCCGGACCCAGAAACTGGAAACGGGTCAAAAAAAACTTCCTATAATGGCACCTGTCTCAAAACACTCAGAAACACCTAAAAATAGGATAGCCAGAAATTTTTTCGAAAAATGCGTTTTCGAAAATTTTTGGGCCTAAACGGAGCGTGGCTACCCGACTCCGGCAAGGAAACACGAATCGGAATCTAGATGGATCCCGAAAACAAACCTAATAAGCAAAGAACTCGGATTGGTGGTGGATATATGGTGGTGGTATATGGCAGCGGTGGTGCTAGCAGTGGTAGTATAT
Source organism: Triticum aestivum (assembly GCF_018294505.1). Taxonomy (NCBI): domain Eukaryota; kingdom Viridiplantae; phylum Streptophyta; class Magnoliopsida; order Poales; family Poaceae; genus Triticum; species Triticum aestivum. The sequence goes on along the minus strand of NC_057806.1, from coordinate 252,187,284 downwards.
GGATATGGATCGGTGGTGGTATATGGGCACGGATTGGTGGTGGTATATGGATACGAATTCGGAGCGGTGGTGGTAGATGGCAGGGGCGATGATGATGGTGCGGCGGCGGCGTGACAACTTATGACCAGAACTCGAAACTCTAAAAGACTAGACTCTAAGACCAGCAACTAGACACGACGATGCAACCGCAAATTCAACAAAGCAAAACCCTAAAAAGATTATGCAAGGCTCAGATTGGTTCGGATATGATGAACTAACCCTAATATTTTTTTTGTGGCTTTTTCGTGGACTATAGGTATGAAGAATAGACTCGATCTAAACTACGAAAAACTGTAAAATCTCACCGAGCAACCTGGAAATCTGATACCACTTGATAGAGGCAAAGGTGTCCCGTCTTTCGATGAGAAGGTGGATTTCGCTTTGGTGGAAGTCGACTTTGACGATCCGACTACGAACGTGCGAGGACGTCGCGCCTTAGCAATCGCTAAACCAACTCCGAGAGGTTATTGACCACGCCGGGGCACGATCAACCTGACCACGAGGGTATGTTTCCTGCGAGCAAACGAAGAACAAGCAAGAAACTAAGATTGCAATCTGGATATTGCGAATATAAGATGAAAGCTTTTATTGATCAAGGTGGGGTTCTATGACGCCTTTGTCTGGTCGTTGAACACAAACGAAGTACGCGAAGTTGCAGCTATGGCGAACTTTTAATCTAAACAAAACCCAAAGTCTAAACGATGCCCTAAGGGCTGTATATATGGAGGAAGAGGGGGGAATTTCGTGGCCCTTGGTGGAGGGGTCCGAAATCAACCCTATCTCTTGTTTCCCCACACATACGGACTCTAAAAATAGCCTATACTTATGTATTTCGAAATTACATGGGCCTGGCCCAATAATAAGGTGACGCAGCACCTAAAATAGCCTCGGGACGAAATTTAGGAAGTGGCATCTTGTATATTTCGTCCAAGGCTTCATGCACCCATTATGGTGGCTTCAAAGTCCTGAAATCATCACTTGTAACTCCGTTCTTGTTCCCCTTGCGCATGCCATCATCTCCATGCTTGTTCTTGCTCCAATGTTCATCCTTCTCCAAGCTAGGCCCTTCATTTGTAAGCAAAACAAATGTATCCAATTTAGGCAGCATCATATTCTCATGAACATTAGAATCATTACCAAGAAACGAAAGTACCTGGTAATTTAGTTGGTGTGCACGAGCTCTAGTAATTGGTCCAGTATGTATAGAAGCAGGGGCTGTGGGTGTAACAATTGTATTGATGTCCTCATCACCAAGTGGATGAGCAAAGCTCTCTCACAAATATGAGCTAAAGATTTGCTAACCCTAGAAAGTTGTACGGGGTAGAGTATATACAGTCTAGGGGGGAGAAGGGATACACGGGCCTCGGCCCTTTACTGTGCGCAGACAGGGAGGCCGGACGTCCGTGTGTCGGGCCGAATGTCTAGGCGTTCGCGGAGGGCCGAATGTCCGGGCTCTGGGGGCGAGATGTCCGGGCTGGTGAAGCTGGCCATGTTGCCCTCGGGTTTGGGGGTGTCCGGATTTCCGGGCAGGGGGGCCGGATGTCCGGGACCTCAGGAAGAGCCGGATGTCTGGGCTTGCGGGCCGGATGTCCGGGGCCTGTAGGCACTTGGAGGCTGAGCAGCTGAAGAGGAAGGCGCTCCAGGGGCCAGACGTCTGGGGCCTTGGTCGGATGTCCGAGGCCTTGGAGATGATCTTGGCTCCTTCAGTTGGTTCTCCTCATCTGTGGACTTGGGGACTTGTCCGTCTTCATGCGCATCTTCGGGAGGACCCTCTTGGTACCTAATCATGCACAACATCTCGGACTTAGGTAGTAGCCATGTCTCATGCATAGAAAGTGGAAGTTCGGAGAGGAGTGAGTTCACCTTATCTTCAATAGCCTTGGCTCGGGCTCGTGTCATTGGTCCAAGTGGTGCCGTTGGAGGTGTGGGTGCGTCCATGGGGATGATCTTGGGATGCTCCGCATCATCTCCCCTCCTTTGGGGAAGATCCGTCCTCGGATCGAAATCCTCATCAGCATGGTAGGGCGAGAGATCTTTGATGTTGAAGATGTCGTTCACGGAGTACTTGTCACGAGGAATGTCGATCTTGTAAGCATTGTTGTTGTAGCGTGCAAGCACCTTGAATGGTCCATCCGCGCGTGGTCGAAGTTTGGACTTGCGCTCTTGGGGAAAGCGGTCCTTGTGAAGGTGTAGCCACACGAGGTCTCCAATGTTGAATATCATAGGGTGCTTGTTGATGTTGAGCTTGGTCGCAAGTTGTTGTACTTGGCGCTCGATGGTGTTTCTTGTATCTTCATGCACCTTCTTGATATGGGTCGCTCTTGCACTTGCGTCCAAATTGATTCGCTCTTGCAGTGGTAGAGATAGAATATCCAATGGTGACAAAGGGTTGAATCCATAGACGACCTCGAAAGGGGACTTGCCGGTTGTTGAGTGTCTTGCTCGGTTGTAGGCGAACTCGGCGATGCGTAGACACTCCTCCCACTGCCTGATGTTCTTCTTGATGAGTACTCGAAGTAGAGCGGAGAGTGTGCAGTTTGTCACCTCCGTTTGGCCGTCGGTTTGAGGATGGTACGCCGTGGAGAAGAGTAGCTTGATTCCGAGCTTGGCGCATAGGGTCTTCCAAAAGTAGCTAAGGAACTTGATGTCGCGGTCCAAGACGATGGTTTTTGGCACACCATGGAGACGCAAAATTTCCCTACAAAAGAGATTAGCAACATGTGAAGCATCGTCTATCTTGTGGCAAGGAATAAATTGTGACATTTTTAAGAAATGGTCCACAACGACAAATATGGAATCTTTCCCATTTAGAGTTCTAGGCAAACCAAGTACAAAGTCCATGGTAATGTCTTCCCATGGTTGGTATGGAATTGGTAAAGGCATATAGAGACCATGAGATTGAGCTTTGAACTTAGCTTTGCGACATGTAGAACACCGGTTGGTGAAACGATTGACGTCCCGAAACATCTTTGGCCAAAAGTAGCTCTTCGAGAGCATGGCGAACTTCTTGTCGCGTCCGAAGTGTCCCATTAAGCCTCCTCCATGCGATTCCTGCAAAAGCAACAAACGAAGAGACGTCTCGGGGATGCAAAGTTTGTTAGCTCTCATAAGATAGCCGTCTTTGATGTAATAGCGTTCCCAAGATGTATTCGACAAACACTTTGCATAAGGGGTAGCAAAAGTTGCATCATGCTCATACAAGTCTTTGATATGCTCGAAGCCAATGACATCTAACTCAAGTTGCGTGACAAGCATGCATATGAGGGAAAGAGCATCCGCTACTATGTTTTCTTTACCCTTGATGTACTTGATGACATAGGGAAAAGACTCAATAAATTCACTCCATTTAGCATGACGCTTGATAGAGGCGGGGTGTCCCGATCTTTCGATGAGATGATAACTATCGATTTGGTGGAGACGACTTTGACGATCCGACTACAAACGTGCAACGACGTTGTGCCTTAGCAATCGCTAAACCAACTCCGAGAGGTTATTGACCACGCCGGAACACGATCAACCTGACCATGAAGGTCTATTCCTGCAAGCAATCGAAGAACAAGCAAGAATATGATAAAAGCAATCTGAATATCGCGAATATGTATGAAGTATTGATAATGGTGGGGATCCGAAAAGTGGTCTTGGTCTGGTCGTTGGACACAAACGAAGCACACGAAGTTGCAATGGCTAACTTTTAACTAAACAAATCCCAAGCAAAAAGCTACTAGATGGATCTACTTATATAGGAGCAAGGGGTGGCGGCCAAGGAGGTGGGAGGACGTCCCAAGGCAGCCTAAAACTAAATCTAGGTCGTACAAGGCCAATGGGCCCAAGTGGAGGTGATGTAACACCTTTGGACTTGTAGTTTGACTCGGATTCTGCTGCATAATCAGATTGTTTCGTCCACAACTCAACGCTCCGGACGAATTTGAAGGTGATACCACTTGGGTTGGAAAGTGCACGAAACCTAGTTTCCAACAAAAAAAGAATCACCCAATTCGGAGTCCGTATGAAAAACTTGTGTGCGTTTTGAGTCAGGTATGTCTGTGCAGTCCGAATCTGAATTCAGAACGTGAGAGACTTGGACTCTATCTTCTCTTGGGCCAAAAGTGACGTGAGAGAACTTTTTGGACAGCAAATAAACATCTCTTTCTTCCTTATCTTCATATGTGGATTGTACAAATGTCCCATACACCTGCAATTAGACAAAACACAAAAGTGTGTGAAGTATTTTTGTTCTGGATAACACAAATAGATTATTGAATAGTTTGCACTAGAAATCACCTGACAAATATGCATATATGCTGATGAGGACATCAATACAATTGTTACACCCACAGCCCCTGCTTCTATACATACTGGACCAATTACTAGAGCTCGTGCACGCCAACTAAATTACCAGGTACTTTCGTTTCTTGGTAATGATTCTAATGTTCATGAGAATATGATGCTGCCTAAATTGGATACATTTGTTTTGCTTACAAATGAAGGGCCTAGCTTGGAGAAGGATGAACATTGGAGCAAGAACAAGCATGGAGATGATGGCATGCGCAAGGGGAACAAGAACGGAGTTACAAGTGATGATTTCAGGACTTTGAAGCCACCATAATGGGTGCATGAAGCCTTGGACGAAATATACAAGATGCCACTTCATAAATTTCGTCCCGAGGCTATTTTAGGTGCTGCGTCACCTTATTATTGGGCCAGGCCCATGTAATTTCGAAATACATAAGTACAGGCTATTTTTAGAGTCCGTATGTGTGGGGAAACAAGAGATAGGGTTGATTTCGGACCCCTCCACCAAGGGCCACGAAATTCCCCCCCTCTTCCTCCATATATACAGCCCTTAGGGCATCGTTTAGACTTTGGGTTTTGTTTAGATTAAAAGTTCGCCATAGCTGCAACTTCGCGTACTTCGTTTGTGTTCAACGACCAGACAAAGGCGTCACAGAACCCCACCTTGATCAATAAAGCTTTCATCTTATATTCGCAATATCCAGATTGCAATCTTAGTTTCTTGCTTGTTCTTCGTTTGCTCGCAGGAAACAGACCTTCGTGGTCAGGTTGATCGTGCTCCGGCGTGGTCAATAACCTCTCGGAGTTGGTTTAGCGATTGCTAAGGCGCGACGTCCTCGCACGTTCGTAGTCGGATCGTCAAAGTCGACTTCCACCAAAGCGAAATCCACCATCTCATCGAAAGACGGGACACCTTTGCCTCTATCAACGTGTTTTGAGTCTGCAGGTCACACAAGCTGAGCAAAATCAGAGGCACAATTTGTTCCATACCAAGGGAGTTGTGAAGGAACGTTCTGTGCGCGTCATCATAGACGGAGGGAGCTGCAACAACTTGGCTAGCATGGAGATGGTGGAGAAGCTTTCTCTCACCACAAGACCACATCCACATCCTTACTACATCCAATGGTTCAACAACAGCGGCAAGGTTAAGGTAACACGTACTGTTCGTGTGCATTTTAGTATCTCTACATATGCTGATTATGTTGATTGTGATGTGGTACCTATGCAAGCATGTTCCTTATTACTTGGTAGACCATGGCAATTTGATAAAAATTCTGTACACCATGGTAGAAACAATCACTATACTCTTGTTCATAAGGATAAAAATATTACTTTGCTTCCTATGACTCCTGATTCCATTTTGAAAGATGATATTAATAGAGCTAATAAAGCACAACAGGAGAAGAATAAGAGTGAAAATCAGATTGTGGCAAAAGAATTTGAGCAACAAATGAAGCCTAATAATAAGCCATCTAGTGTTGCTTCTGAAATTAAATTGCAAAGTGCATGTTTATTTGCCACCAAATCTGATATTGATGAGCTAGATTTCAGCAAATCTGTTTGCTATGCTTTTGTGTGCAAAGAGGCATTATTTTCATTCGAGGACGTGCCTTCCTCTTTGCCTCCTGCTGTCACTAACATTTTGCAGGAGTTCGCTGACGTTTTTCCACAAGACGTGCCACCGGGATTACCGCCTATTCGAGGGATTGAGCATCAGATTGACTTAATTCCCGGTGCTTCACTGCCAAACCGTGCACCATACCGTACCAATCCAGAGGAGACGAAGGAGATTATGCGTCAAGTACAAGAGCTTCTCGACAAAGGTTATATACGTGAATCCCTTAGTCCTTGTGCTGTTCCTATTATTCTAGTGCCGAAAAAGGATGGTACATCACGTATGTGTGTTGATTGTAGAGGCATTAATAATATTACTATTCGTTATCGTCATCCTATTCCTAGGCTCGATGATATGCTTGATGAATTGAGTGGCTCTACAATATTCTCCAAAGTTGATTTGCGTAGTGGCTACCATCAAATTCGTATGAAATTGGGAGATGAATGGAAAACAGAATTTAAAACTAAGTTTGGATTATATGAGTGGTTAGTCATGCCTTTTGGGTTAACTAATGCACCTAGTACTTTCATGAGATTAATGAACGAAGTTTTACGTGCTTTCATTGGACGATTTGTGGTAGTTTACTTTGATGACATATTGATTTATAGCAGATCTTTGGAAGAACATTTGGAACATTTACGTGCTGTTTTTATTGCTCTACGTGATGCACGTTTGTTCGGTAACCTAGGGAAGTGCACCTTTTGCACCGACCGAGTATCTTTTCTTGGCTATGTTGTTACTCCACAGGGAATTGAAGTTGATAAAGCCAAGATTGAAGCTATTGAGAGTTGGCCGCAGCCCAAAACGGTCACACAAGTGAGGAGTTTTCTTGGCCTCGCTGGATTCTATAGGCGTTTTGTGAGAGATTTCAGCACCATTGCTGCACCTCTCAACGAGCTTACAAAGAAAGATGTGCCTTTTCTTTGGGGTACCGCACAGGAAGAAGCCTTCACGGTATTGAAAGATAAGTTGACACATGCTCCTTTACTCCAACTTCCTGATTTTAATAAGACTTTTGAGCTTGAATGTGATGCTAGTGGAATTGGATTAGGAGGTGTGTTATTACAAGATGGCAAACCTGTTGCATACTTTTCTGAAAAATTGAGTGGGCCTAGTCTGAATTATTCTACTTATGATAAAGAATTATATGCTCTTGTTCGGACTTTAGAAACATGGCAACATTATTTATGGCCCAAAGAATTTGTTATACATTCTGATCATGAATCTTTGTAACATATTAAAAGTCAAGCTAAACTGAATTGTAGACATGCTAAATGGGTTGAATTCATTGAGACTTTCCCTTATGTCATTAAACACAAGAAGGGAAAAGAAAATGTTATTGCTGATGCATTGTCTCGTCGCTATACTATGCTTTCACAACTTGACTTCAAAATATTTGGTTTGGAGACTGATGAGGACATCAATACAATTGTTACACCCACAGCCCCTGCTGCTATACATACTGGACCAATTACTAGAGCTCGTGCACGCCAACTAAATTACCAGGTACTTTCGTTTCTTGGTAATGATTCTAATGTTCATGAGAATATGATGCTGCCTAAATTGGATACATTTGTTTTGCTTACAAATGAAGGGCCTAGCTTGGAGAAGGATGAACATTGGAGCAAGAACAAGCATGGAGATGATGGCATGCGCAAGGGGAACAAGAACGGAGTTACAAGTGATGATTTCAGGACTTTGAAGCCACCATAATGGGTGCATGAAGCCTTGGACGAAATATACAAGATGCCACTTCATAAATTTCGTCCCGAGGCTATTTTAGGTGCTGCGTCACCTTATTATTGGGCCAGGCCCATGTAATTTCGAAATACATAAGTATAGGCTATTTTTAGAGTCCGTATGTGTGCGGAAACAAGAGATAGGGTTGATTTCGGACCCCTCCACCAAGGGCCACGAAATTCCCCCCTCTTCCTCCATATATACAGCCCTTAGGGCATCGTTTAGACTTTGGGTTTTGTTTAGATTAAAAGTTCGCCATAGCTGCAACTTCGCGTACTTCGTTTGTGTTCAACGACCAGACAAAGGCGTCACAGAACCCCACCTTGATCAATAAAGCTTTCATCTTATATTCGCAATATCCAGATTGCAATCTCAGTTTCTTGCTTGTTCTTCGTTTGCTCGCAGGAAACAGACCCTCGTGGTCAGGTTGATCGTGCTCCGGCGTGGTCAATAACCTCTCGGAGTTGGTTTAGCGATTGCTAAGGCGCGACGTCCTCGCACGTTCGTAGTCGGATCGTCAAAGTCGACTTCCACCAAAGCGATATCCATCATCTCATCGAAAGACGGGACACCTTTGCCTCTATCACAGGCCCATGTAATTTCGAAATACATAAGTATAGGCTATTTTTAGAGTCCGTATGTGTGGGGAAACAAGAGATAGGGTTGATTTCGGACCCCTCCACCAAGGGCCACGAAATTCCCCCCTCTTCCTCCATATATACAGCCCTTAGGGCATCGTTTAGACTTTGGGTTTTGTTTAGATTAAAAGTTCGCCATAGCTGCAACTTCGCGTACTTCGTTTGTGTTCAACGACCAGACAAAGGCGTCACAGAACCCCACCTTGATCAATAAAGCTTTCATCTTATATTCGCAATATCCAGATTGCAATCTCAGTTTCTTGCTTGTTCTTCGTTTGCTCGCAGGAAACAGACCCTCGTGGTCAGGTTGATCGTGCTCCGGCGTGGTCAATAACCTCTCGGAGTTGGTTTAGCGATTGCTAAGGCGTGACGTCCTCGCACGTTCGTAGTCGGGTCGTCAAAGTCGACTTCCAACAAAGCGATATCCATCATCTCATCGAAAGACGGGACACCTTTGCCTCTATCAAGTGGTATCAGATTTCCTGGTTGCTCGGTGAGATTTTACAGTTTTTCGTAGTTTAGATCGAGTCTGTTCTTCATACCTACAGTCCACGAAAAAGCCACACAAAAAAAAGAGTCGGGTAGCCACGCTCCGTTTAGGCCCAAAATTTTTCGAAAACGCATTTTTCGAAAAAAATTCTGGCTATCCTATTTTTAGGTGTTTGTGAGTGTTTTGAGACAGGTGCCATTATAGGAAGTTTTTTTTGACCCGTTTCCAGTTTTTGGGTCCGGGCAGTCGAAAAACAAAATTGGTCGAATAATTTCGTACCCATCCTGTCAGTTTGAGCTAGGAAGAGTTTCGAGACACTCGCCATTATAGTGATTTTTCGCAAAAAAAAAGCAGCGCAAAAAAAAAGAGCGCAAAAAAAAAGAGCGAAAAAAAATTCAGAGTGTGCTTTTCCCTTGTTTACGTGCCGCGTCGTGATTTTGTTGGTGTTCTAGGCTCGCGTCTCTAGCACAGTCTAGCCTAGGACCAGCACAGTACCGTCGTTGAGCGTTTATTCAACTTTGCATCTCTGAATTGATTATTGCTGACCCTTTTTGCTACCATACTATAAGCCTTCCCAGCTCCACATACATCTACGTCATGCGTTTGACTCTCCCTGGTAATCGCTCTATCCAAGCTTTGAGAGTTTTGACTACAACGGTTGCCGATCACCGCCTGTTGCTGGGTAAGAACTGGTAAGAATTTGAGTTTTGCTGGACGGATTTGTGACACCCACCACCACCACTTGTTCGTAGTCTGTAGGATCATATTCTTGTGTGTTTCTATTGCTGCTAACCATGCCAGGATCACAAGCCGACGAGATTGACTGGGAGAATTTATCGAACAAGGAGCTTCATGATAAGTTTCAGCAAATGATGACTGAACAGGTGCAAGATGTGCTGAACAATTTTGAAGAGGCCATGGAGAAGATCACTGGCCTTGAGAAGACGTTCGAAACAAAGCTCGATAACAGATTTAATGAATTGCTCGCGCGTCTTCCACCACCACCACCCGCTGCACCTAACGCACCTCTCCAACAACAACAACAACGACTACCTCCACGTCGAGAAATAGACCTTCGCCGAGCGAGCCGTGTTCCTCTTGCGTTTGGCCAAACTGTTGGTGCTGCTGTTGATACTTCTGTGGCTCCTGCTACTGCTGTTGCTGGTACCCAGGAGGATGATGAGTATGCGGGCGATTATGAGGATGAGGTTGATCAAAATCAGATCTACGAGCAGCCACCAGCACCACCACCAGCAGGTCGACCTCAGGTATATATTCGTAATGGTAGGCCTGCACCACCACCTCAGGTACGAGATGATGTCCATATTCCTAAACTGAAATTGAATATTCCACCATTTGAGGGTAGATATGTTCCTGATATATATCTTACTTGGGAGTTCGAAACTGAACAACGATTTACATGTTTACAATATCCTGAGGAGAGACGAGTTGCTGCTGCTGTTTGTGCTTTCACTAGTTTTGCATGTGTATGGTGGTCTGAACATTGTAGATTATATCCTATTCCAACTACTTGGGCTGCTTTGAAAACTGCTATGCGTACGCGTTGGGTTCCACCATATTATCAACGTGAATTGCTTCAAAAATTGCAGCGTTTAAGACAAGGAAAAAATTCTGTAGAAGAATATTATCAGGAATTACAAACTGGCATGATTAGATGTGGTATTGTTGAGGAGAATGAAGCTATGCTTGCACGTTTTCTGGGTGGATTAAATAGAGAGATTCAGACAATTCTAGACTATAAGGAGTATACTAATATCACTCGTTTATTCCATCTTGCTTGTAAAGCTGAACGTGAAGTGTAGGATCGACAAGCATTGGGGCGAACTAACTTTTCTGCAGGCCGATCTTCATCATGGACACCACGTGCATCTTCTACTTCAACTGCACCAGCACCTCCATCCGGTGCCACCTCCAGCCGTGATACAAGAAAACAGGCACAACCACCATTATCTGCCAAGAGCGCACCTGCGGGGCCTGCACAGCGTTCTTCTTCTTCCATGGCATCAACAGGGCACACAAGTGATATTATTTGTCGTCGTTGTAAGGGAGGAGGTCATTATGCGAGGGAATGCAAATCTCCGCATGTGATGATTGCTACTGCGGATGGTGGATATGAGTCCGCTAGTGACTATGATGAGGAGACATTGGCTCTTATTACACGTGAAAAACATGGTGGAGATGATTCTGATCATGCGACGCAATACATGGCTCCTGAAGACGCTGACAGGTATGAATGTTTAGTTGCTCAACGTGTTTTGAGTGTGCAGGTCACACAAGCTGAGCAAAATCAGAGGCACAATTTGTTCCATACCAAGGGAGTTGTGAAGGAACGTTCTGTGCGCGTCATAATAGACGGAGGGAGCTGCAACAACTTGGCTAGCATGGAGATGGTGGAGAAGCTTTCTCTCACCACAAGACCACATCCACATCCTTACTACATCCAATGGTTCAACAACAGCGGCAAGGTTAAGGTAACACGTACTGTTCGTGTGCATTTTAGTATCTCTACATATGCTGATTATGTTGATTGTGATGTGGTACCTATGCAAGCATGTTCCTTATTACTTGGTAGACCATGGCAATTTGATAAAAATTCTGTACACCATGGTAGAAACAATCACTATACTCTTGTTCATAAGGATAAAAATATTACTTTGCTTCCTATGACTCCTGATTCCATTTTGAAAGATGATATTAATAGAGCTAATAAAGCACAACAGGAGAAGAATAAGAGTGAAAATCAGATTGTGGCAAAAGAATTTGAGCAACAAATAAAGCCTAATAATAAACCATCTAGTGTTGCTTCTGAAATTAAATTGAAAAGTTCATGTTTATTTGCCACCAAATCTGATATTGATGAGCTAGATTTCAGCAACTCTGTTTGCTATGCTTTTGTGTGCAAAGAGGCATTATTTTCATTCGAGGACGTGCCTTCCTCTTTGCCTCCTGCTGTCACTAACATTTTGCAGGAGTTCGCCGACGTTTTTCCACAAGACGTGCCACCGGGATTACCGCCTATTCGAGGGATTGAGCATCAGATTGACTTAATTCCCGGTGCTTCACTGCCAAACCGTGCACCATACCGTACCAATCCAGAGGAGACGAAGGAGATTATGCGTCAAGTACAAGAGCTTCTCGACAAAGGTTATATACGCGAATCCCTTAGTCCTTGTGTTGTTCCTATTATTCTAGTGCCGAAGAAGGATGGTACATCACGTATGTGTGTTGATTGTAGAGGCATTAATAATATTACTATTCGTTATCGTCATCCTATTCCTAGGCTAGATGATATGCTTGATAAATTGAGTGGCTCTACAATATTCTCCAAAGTTGATTTACGTAGTGGATACCATCAAATTCGTATGAAATTGGGAGATGAATGGAAAACAACATTCAAAACTAAGTTTGGATTATATGAGTGGTTAGTCATGCCTTTTGGGTTAACTAATGCACCTAGTACTTTCATGAGATTAATGAACGAAGTTTTACGTGCTTTCATTGGACGATTTGTGGTAGTTTACTTTGATGACATATTGATTTATAGCAGATCTTTGGAAGAACATTTGGAACATTTACGTGCTGTTTTTATTGCTCTACGTGATGCACGTTTGTTTGGTAACCTTGGGAAGTGCACCTTTTGCACCGACCGAGTATATTTTCTTGGCTATGTTGTTACTCCACAGGGAATTGAAGTTGATAAAGCCAAGATTGAAGCTATTGAGAGTTGGCCGCAACCCAAAACGGTCACACAAGTGAGGAGTTTTCTTGGCCTCGCTGGATTCTATAGGCGTTTTGTGAGAGATTTCAGCACCATTGCTGCACCTCTCAACGAGCTTACAAAGAAAGATGTGCCTTTTCTTTGGGGTACCGCACAGGAAGAAGCCTTCACGGTATTGAAAGATAAGTTGACACATGCTCCTTTACTCCAACTTCCTGATTTTAATAAGACTTTTGAGCTTGAATGTGATGCTAGTGGAATTGGATTAGGAGGTGTGTTATTACAAGATGGCAAACCTGTTGCATACTTTTCTGAAAAATTGAGTGGGCCTAGTCTGAATTATTCTACTTATGATAAAGAATTATATGCTCTTGTTCGGACTTTAGAAACATGGCAACATTATTTATGGCCCAAAGAATTTGTTATACATTCTGATCATGAATCTTTGTAACATATTAAAAGTCAAGCTAAACTGAATTGTAGACATGCTAAATGGGTTGAATTCATTGAGACTTTCCCTTATGTCATTAAACACAAGAAGGGAAAAGAAAATGTTATTGCTGATGCATTGTCTCGTCGCTATACTATGCTTTCACAACTTGACTTCAAAATATTTGGTTTGGAGACTGATGAGGACATCAATACAATTGTTACACCCACAGCCCCTGCTGCTATACATACTGGACCAATTACTAGAGCTCGTGCACGCCAACTAAATTACCAGGTACTTTCGTTTCTTGGTAATGATTCTAATGTTCATGAGAATATGATGCTGCCTAAATTGGATACATTTGTTTTGCTTACAAATGAAGGGCCTAGCTTGGAGAAGGATGAACATTGGAGCAAGAACAAGCATGGAGATGATGGCATGCGCAAGGGGAACAAGAACGGAGTTACAAGTGATGATTTCAGGACTTTGAAGCCACCATAATGGGTGCATGAAGCCTTGGACGAAATATACAAGATGCCACTTCATAAATTTCGTCCCGAGGCTATTTTAGGTGCTGCGTCACCTTATTATTGGGCCAGGCCCATGTAATTTCGAAATACATAAGTATAGGCTATTTTTAGAGTCCGTATGTATGGGGAAACAAGGGATAGGGTTGATTTCGGACCCCTCCACCAAGGGCCACGAAATTCCCCCCCTCTTCCTCCATATATACAGCCCTTAGGGCATCGTTTAGACTTTGGGTTTTGTTTAGATTAAAAGTTCGCCATAGCTGCAACTTCGCGTACTTCGTTTGTGTTCAACGACCAGACAAAGGCGTCACAGAACCCCACCTTGATCAATAAAGCTTTCATCTTATATTCGCAATATCCAGATTGCAATCTCAGTTTCTTGCTTGTTCTTCGTTTGCTCGCAGGAAACAGACCCTCGTGGTCAGGTTGATCGTGCTCCGGCGTGGTCAATAACCTCTCGGAGTTGGTTTAGCGATTGCTAAGGCGCGACGTCCTCGCACGTTCGTAGTCGGATCGTCAAAGTCGACTTCCACCAAAGCGAAATCCATCATCTCATCGAAAGACGGGACACCTTTGCCTCTATCATTATTGCTGACCCTTTTTGCTACCATATTATAAGCCTTCCCAGCTCCACATACATCTACGTCGTGCGTTTGACTCTCCCTGGTAATCGCTCTATCCAAGCTTTGAGAGTTTTTGACTACAACGGTTGCCGATCACCGCCTGCTGCTGGGTAAGAACTGGTAAGAATTTGAGATTTGCTTGACGGATTTGTGACACCCACCACCACCACTTGTTCGTAGTCTGTAGGATCATATTCTTGTGTGTTTCTATTGCTGCTAACCATGCCAGGATCACAAGCCGACGAGATTGACTGGGAGAATTTATCGAACAAGGAGCTTCATGATAAGTTTCAGCAAATGATGACTGAACAGGTGCAAGATGTGCTGAACAATTTTGAAGAGGCCATGGAGAAGATCACTGGCCTTGAGAAGACGTTCGAAACAAAGCTCGATAACAAGTTTAATGAATTGCTCGCGCGTCTTCCACCACCATCACCCGCTGCACCTAACGCACCTCTCCAACAACAACAACAACGACTACCTCCACATCGCGAAGCAGACCTCCGCCGAGCAAGCCGTGTTCCTCTTGCGTTTGGCCAAACTGTTGGTGCTGCTGTTGATATTTCTGTGGCTCCTGCTGCTGATGTGGAGGAGGATGATTATGTGGGAGATTATGAGGATGAGGTTGATCAAAATCAACACTACGTGCAGCCACCTGTACCACCACCAGCAGGTCGACCTCAGGTATATATTCGTAATGGTAGGCCTGCACCACCACCTCAGGTACGAGATGATGTCCATATTCCTAAACTGAAATTGAATATTCCACCATTTGAGGGTAGATATGTTCCTGATATATATCTTACTTGGGAGTTAGAAACTGAACAACGATTTACATGTTTACAATATCCTGAGGAGAGACGAGTTGCTGCTGCTGTTTGTGCTTTCACTAGTTTTGCATGTGTATGGTGGTCTGAACATTGTAGATTATATCCTATTCCAACTACTTGGGCTGCTTTGAAAACTGCTATGCGTACGCGTTGGGTTCCACCATATTATCAACGTGAATTGCTTCAAAAATTGCAGCGTTTAAGACAAGGAAAAAATTCTGTAGAATAATATTATCAGGAATTACAAACTGGCATGATTAGATGTGGTATTGTTGAGGAGAATGAAGCTATGCTTGCACGTTTTCTGGGTGGATTAAATAGAGAGATTCAGACCATTCTAGACTATAAGGAGTATACTAATATCACTCGTTTATTCCATCTTGCTTGTAAAGCTGAACGTGAAGTGCAGGATCGACAAGCATTGGGGCGAACTAACTTTTCTGCAGGCCGACCTTCATCATGGACACCACGTGCATCTTCTACTTCAACTGCACCAGCACCTCCATCCGGTGCCACCTCCAGCCGTGATACAAGAAAACAGGCACAACCACCATTATCTGCCAAGAGCGCACCTGCGGGGCCTGCACAGCGTTCTTCTTCTTCCATGGCATCAACATGGCACACAAGTGATATTATTTGTCGTCGTTGTAAGGGAGGAGGTCATTATGCGAGGGAATGCAAATCTCCGCGTGTGATGATTGCTACCGCAGATGGTGGATATGAGTCCGCTAGTGACTATGATGAGGAGACATTGGCTCTTATTACACGTGAAGAACATGGTGGAGATGATTCTGATCATGAGACGCAATACATGGCTCCTGAAGACGCTGACAGGTATGAATGTTTAGTTGCTCAACGTGTTTTGAGTGTGCAGGTCACACAAGCTGAGCAAAATCAGAGGCACAATTTGTTCCATACCAAGGGAGTTGTGAAGGAACGTTCTGTGCGCGTCATAATAGACGGAGGGAGCCGCAACAACTTGGCTAGCATGGAGATGGTGGAGAAGCTTTCTCTCACCACAAGACCACATCCACATCCTTACTACATCCAATGGTTCAACAACAGCGGCAAGGTTAAGGTAACACGTACTGTTCGTGTGCATTTTAGTATCTCTACATATGCTGATTATGTTGATTGTGATGTGGTACCTATGCAAGCATGTTCCTTATTACTTGGTAGACCATGGCAATTTGATAAAAATTCTGTACACCATGGTAGAAACAATCACTATACTCTTGTTCATAAGGATAAAAATATTACTTTGCTTCCTATGACTACTGATTCCATTTTGAAAGATGATATTAATAGAGCTAATAAAGCAAAACAGGAGACGAATAAGAGTGAAAATCAGATTGTGGCAAAAGAATTTGAGCAACAAATGAAGCCTAATAATAAACCATCTAGTGTTGCTTCTGAAATTAAATTGAAAAGTGCATGTTTATTTGCCACCAAATCTGATATTGATGAGCTAGATTTCAGCAAATCTGTTTGCTATGCTTTTGTGTGCAAAGAGGCATTATTTTCATTCGAGGACGTGCCTTCCTCTTTGCCTCCTGCTGTCATTAACATTTTGCAGGAGTTCGCTGACGTCTTTCCACAAGACGTGCCACCGGGATTACCGCCTATTCGAGGGATTGAGCATCAGATTGACTTAATTCCCGGTGCTTCACTGCCAAACCGTGCACCATACCGTACCAATCCAGAGGAGACGAAGGAGATTATGCGTCAAGTACAAGAGCTTCTCGACAAAGGTTATATACGCGAATCCCTTAGTGATGAGGACATCAATACAATTCTTACACCCACAGCCCCTACTGCTATACATACTGGACCAATTACTAGAGCTCGTGCACGCCAACTAAATTACCAGGTACTTTCGTTTCTTGGTAATGATTCTAATGTTCATGAGAATATGATGCTGCCTAAATGAAGGGCCTAGCTTGGAGAAGGATGAACATTGGAGCAAGAACAAGCATGGAGATGATGGCATGCGCAAGGGGAACAAGAACGGAGTTACAAGTGATGATTTCAGGACTTTGAAGCCACCATAATGGGTGCATGCAGCCTTGGACGAAATATACAAGATGCCACTTCATAAATTTCGTCCCGAGGCTATTTTAGGTGCTGCGTCACCTTATTATTGGGCCAGGCCCATGTAATTTCGAAATACATAAGTATAGGCTATTTTTAGAGTCCGTATGTGTGGGGAAACAAGAGATAGGGTTGATTTCGGACCCCTCCACCAAGGGCCACGAAATTCCCCCCTCTTCCTCCATATATACAGCCCTTAGGGCATCGTTTAGACTTTGGGTTTTGTTTAGATTAAAAGTTCACCATAGCTGCAACTTCGCGTACTTCGTTTGTGTTCAACGACCAGACAAAGGCGTCACAGAACCCCACCTTGATCAATAAAGCTTTCATCTTATATTCGCAATATCCAGATTGCAATCTCAGTTTCTTGCTTGTTCTTCGTTTGCTCGCAGGAAACAGAGCCTCGTGGTCAGGTTGATCGTGCTCCGGCGTGGTCAATAACCTCTCGGAGTTGGTTTAGCGATTGCTAAGGCGCGACGTCCTCGCACGTTCGTAGTCGGATCGTCAAAGTCGACTTCCAACAAAGCGATATCCATCATCTCATCGAAAGACGGGACACCTTTGCCTCTATCATATGCAATATTTTTGGTCATATCCAAGGTAGTCATGTCCTCATCATCCTCCCCTTCTTGAAAATAAAGCCGTCCTCGGCGTTGCTTAATCTAAAATGTGGCTAACAAAAGAGACAAGGTGTACATCTTGTATATGTATATGTCATCCATTTTTACTTTCCTTGATTTTTGCATATATGACACATGAATAGATGAGTAACTTGCATAGTTCATAAAATCTAAAGCCAAAAAATTAGCACAAGAAGTAGAAGGCATGAAAATATTGCAACTCAGTTTGCACATATAAGTGAAGCTCTTATTCATTTCAAAAGATTGACAATGTTCATCATTAAACCATCCCAATATTGGTGAATAAACCTTACTTGCATCAAATTTACATGCTACAACATGCTTAAATAAGCAAACATGCAATAAGTCATTCAACACAGAATCATCACCAAGATTAGAGGTCATATCAAAATGATTAAACATTGGTTCTTTTGCATCAATAGTTAATTCAATGGGTGCACTCAAAATTGTTGGTATTTCAGTTGTTTGATCACATGGCAAAGTCAAATTATCAACATAGTCCTCTAAAATAGGTGGTGTGATCAAAGTAGTGGGTAGCTCATCAGATGGTGCATTCAAATTGACAAGGCATTCATCATTCTCATGTAGAGATGGAAGATCAGTACCTTTGTCATTACCTCTTATGATCAACTCAGTTGATGTAGCCACTCTCGGGGGCGATGTGTCACATGGTGGATGATAGAGGCGAGGGTCCCGATCTTTCGATGAGATGATAACTATCGGTTTGGTGGAGACGACTTTGACGATCCGACTACAAACGTGCACGACGTTGCGCCTTAGCAATCGCTAAACCAATCTCCTGAGGTTATTGACCACGCCGGAGCACGATCAACCTGACCACGAAGGTCTATTCCTGCAAGCAATCGAAGAACGAGCAAGAATATGATAAAAGCAATCTGAATATTGCGAATATATATGAAGTATTGATAAAGGTAGGGATCCGTAAGCGGTCTTGGTCTGGTCGTTGGACACAAACGAAGTACACGAAGTTGCAATGGCTAACTTTTAACTAAACAAATCCCAAGGAAAAGCTACTAGATGGATCTACTTATATAGGAGCAAGGGGTGGCGGCCAAGGAGGTGGGAGGACGTCCCAAGGCAGCCTAAAACTAAATCTAGGTCGTACAAGGCCAATGGGCCCAAGTGGAGGTGATGTAACACCTTTGGACTTGTAGTTTGACTCGGATTCTGCTGCAGCATCAGATTCTTTCGTCCACAAATCAACGCTCCGGATGAATTTGAAGGTGGTTCCAATAGGGTTGGAAAGTGCACGAAATCTAGTTTCCAACAAAAAAAGAATCACCCAATTCGGAGTTTGTATGAAAACCTTGTGTGCGTTTTGAGTCAGGTGTGTCTGTGCAGTCCGAATCTGAATCGAGAACGTGAGAGACTTGGACTCTATCTTCTCTTGGGCCAAAAGTGACGTGAGAGAACTTTTTGGACAGCAAATAAACATCTCTTTCTTCCTTATCATCATATGTGGATTGTACAAATGTCCCATACACCTGCAATTAGACAAAACACAAAAGTGTGTGAAGTATTTTTCTTCTGGATAACATAAATAGATTATTGAATAGTTTGCACTAGAAATCACCTGACAAATATGCATATATGCAATATTTTTGGTCATATCCAAGGTAGTCATGTCCTCGTCATCCTCCCCTTCTTGAAAATAAAGCCGTCCTCGGCGTTGCTTAATCTGAAATGTGGCTAACAAAAGAGACAAGGTGTACATGTTGTATATGTATATGTCATCCATTTTTACTTCCCTTGATTTTTGCATATATGACACATGAATAGATGAGTAACTTGCATAGTTCATAAAATCTAAAGCCAAAAAATTAGCACAAGAAGTAGAAGGCATGAAAATATTGCAACTCAGTTTGCACATATAAGTGAAGCTCTTATTCATTTCAAAAGATTGACAATGTTCATCATTAAACCATCCCAATATTGGTGAATAAACCTTACTTGCATCAAATTTACATGCTACAACATGCTTAAATAAGCAAACATGCAATAAGTCATTCAACACAGAATCATCACCAAGATTAGAGGTCATATCAAAATGATTAAACATTGGTTCTTTTGCATCAATAGTTAATTCAATGGGTGCACTCCAAATTGTTGGTATTTCAGTTGTTTGATCACATGGCAAAGTCAAATTATCAACGTAGTCCTCTAAAATAGGTGGTGTGATCAAAGTAGTGGGTAGCTCATCAGATGGTGCATTCAAATTGACAAGGCATTCATCATTCTCATGTAGAGATGGAAGATCAGTACCTTTGTCATTACCTCTTATGATCAACTCAGATGATGTAGCCACTCTCGGGGGCGATGTGTCACATGGTGAAGGTGATGTAGTCCTGACAACAACGGATGTGGTTGTCATAGTATGCCTAGTAGTTGAAGGAACAATCATATCAACTCTTGGAATGTGCACCGTGCGCTTGTTCTCCTCGTGGCCAACACGTCGTTTTATTTCCTGTTCAGCTTTGCAAGCAAGATGAAACAAATGGTCCATAGGATAACACTCTTCATGAATTAGTATCTCTTGAATATCACGGTTTAATCCTCCCCAAAATCTATCCATAAAATCATCTTCACTTTCTTCTAAAGAGGAATGCAACAAGGTAGTTTGTAAATCATCATAATATTTTGTTACAGTTTCACTACCTTGTTTTAAGTGTTGCAACTTCTTAATCATGTCACGAGTATAATAAGCAGGGACAAAAGTATGTCGCATGGCAAGTTTCATATCATCCCAAGTAGTAGGTATATAATCAGGGTGTAACCGACAATATTCACTCCACCAAACCAAAGCATAACCAGTGAAAGAACCAACCGCAACCTTAACCTTTTTATGTTCATCGAAATTATGGGAAGCAAATATATTTTTTATGTCAAACTCCCATTCAATATATAAAGCAGGTTTAAAACGGCCATTAAATGGTGGTATAGATACATTAACCTGATCATGTGCATTTGGATGTTTGTGCACCTCTCGTGACGGTTGTGGTATTTGCAAAGGTGGTGGCACGTCTCCCGCGATCGACAAAGCCCATGAATTGACTCTGGATCCTGTCATGATTAGTAGAACAAGAAACAAAACCCAAAAATAATGTTCCTATAACTACTAGGATGTGGTGGTAAAACGCTCACAGTAAAGCAAATATCAATGTCTTACAAGTTCTTACCATGCAGCAGGCGATGATCGGCAACCAGCGGTGTCAAGTAACTCCGAATATTGAGTAAAGCGATTGCCAGGGGAGCGTACGTATACACGGTGTAGAAATATGTGGAGCTGGGTTGGCTATATATGGTAGCAAAAGATTAGCAATAATCAATTCAAAGATGCAATGTTGAATAAACGCTCAACGACGGTACTGTGCTGGTCCTAGGCTAGACCTGATAGAGGCGGGGGTGTCCCGATCTTTCGATGAGATGATAACTATCGATTTGGTGGAGACGACTTTGACGATCCGACTACAAACGTGCACGACGTTGCGCCTTAGCAATCGCTAAACCAATCTCCTGAGGTTACTGATGATGCCGGAAGCACGATCAGCCTGACCACGAAGGTCTATTCCTGCAAGCAATCGAAGAACGAGCAAGAATATGATAAAGCAATCTGAATATTGCAAATATATATGAGGTATTGATAATGGTGGGGATCCGTAAGCGGTCTTGGTCTGGTCGTTGGACACAAACGAAGTACACGAAGTTGCAATGGCTAACTTTTAACTAAACAAATCCCAAGGAAAAGCTACTAGATGGATCTACTTATATAGGAGCAAGGGGTGGCGGCCAAGGAGGTGGGAGGACGTCCCAAGGCATCCTAAAACTAAATCTAGGTCGTACAAGGCCAATGGGCCCAAGTGGAGGTGATGTAACACCTTTGGACTTGTAGTTTGACTCGGATTCTGCTGCAGCATCAGATTGTTTCGTCCACAACTCAACGCTCCGGACGAATTTGAAGGTGATTCCACTTGGGTTGGAAAGTGCACGAAATCTAGTTTCCAACAAAAAAAGAATCACCCAATTCGGAGTCCGTATGAAAAACTTGTGTGCGTTTTGAGTCAGGTGTGTCTGTGCAGTCCGAATCTGAATCCAGAACGTGAGAGACTTGGACTCTATCTTCTCTTGGGCCAAAAGTGACGTGAGAGAACTTTTTGGACAGCAAATAAACATCTCTTTCTTCCTTATCTTCATATGTGGATTGTACAAATGTCCCATACACCTGCAATTAGACAAAACACAAAAGTGTGTGAAGTATTTTTGTTCTGGATAACATAAATAGATTATTGAATAGTTTGCACTAGAAATCACCTGACAAATATGTATATATGCAATATTTTTGGTCATATCCAAGGTAGTCATGTCCTCATCATCCTCCCCTTCTTGAAAATAAAGCCGTCCTCGGCGTTGCTTAATCTGAAATGTGGCTAACAAAAGAGACAAGGTGTACATGTTGTATATGTATATGTCATCCATTTTTACTTCCCTTGATTTTTGCATATATGACACATGAATAGATGAGTAACTTGCATAGTTCATAAAATCTAAAGCCAAAAAATTAGCACAAGAAGTAGAAGGCATGGAAATATTGCAACTCAGTTTGCACATATAAGTGAAGCTCTTATTCATTTCAAAAGATTGACAATGTTCATCATTAAACCATCCCAACATTGGTGAATAAACCTTACTTGCATCAAATTTACATGCTACAACATGCTTAAATAAGCAAACATGCAATAAGTCATTCAACATAGAATCATCACCAAGATTAGAGGTCATATCAAAATGATTAAACATTGGTTCTTTTGCATCAATAGTTAATTCAATGGGTGCACTCAAAATTGTTTGTATTTCAGTTGTTTGATCACATGGCAAAGTCAAATTATCAACGTAGTCCTCTAAAATAGGTGGTGTGATCAAAGTAGTGGGTAGCTCATCAGATGGTGCATTCAAATTGACAAGGCATTCATCATTCTCATGTAGAGATGGAAGATCAGTACCTTTGTCATTACCTCTTATGATCAACTCAGATGATGTAGCCACTCTCGGGGGCGATGTGTCACATGGTGGAGGCGATGTAGTCCTGACAACAACGGATGTGGTTGTCATAGTATGCCTAGTAGTTGAAGGAACAATCATATCAACTCTTGGAATGTGCACCGTGCGCTTGTTCTCCTCGTGGCCAACACGTCGTTTTATTTCCTGTTCAGCTTTGCAAGCAAGATGAAACAAATGGTCCATAGGATAACACTCTTCATGGATTAGTATCTCTTGAATATCACGGTTTAATCCTCCCCAAAATCTATCCATAAAATCATCTTCACTTTCTTCTAAAGAGGAATGCAACAAGGTAGTTTGTAAATCATCATAATATTTTGTTACAGTTTCACTACCTTGTTTTAAGTGTTGCAACTTCTTAATCATGTCACGAGTATAATAAGCAGGGACGAAAGTATGTCGCATGGCAAGTTTCAAATCATCCCAAGTAGTAGGTATATAATCAGGGTGTAACCGACAATATTCACTCCACCAAACCAAAGCATAACCAGTGAAAGAACCAACCGCAACCTTAACCTTTTTATGTTCATTGAAATTATGGGAAGCAAATATATTTTTTATGTCGAACTCCCATTCAATATATAAAGCAGGTTTAAAACGGCCATTAAATGGTGGTATAGATACATTAACCTGATCATGTGCATTTGGATGTTTGTGCACCTCTTGTGACGGTTGTGGTATTTGCAAAGGTGGTGGCACGTTTCCCGCGATCGACAAAGCCCATGAGTTGACTCTGGATCCTGTCATGATTAGTAGAACAAGAAACAAAACCCAAAAATAATGTTCCTATAACTACTAGGATGTGGTGGTAAAACGCTCACAGTAAAGCAAATATCAATGTCTTACAAGTTCTTACCATGCAGCAGGCGGTGATCGGCAACCAGCGGTGTCAAGTAACTCCGAATATTGAGTAAAGCGATTGCCAGGGGAGCGTACGTATACACGGTGTAGAAATATGTGGAGCTGGGTTGGCTATATATGGTAGCAAAAGATTAGCAATAATCAATTCAAAGATGCAATGTTGAATAAACGCTCAACGACGGTACTGTGCTGGTCCTAGGCTAGACCAAACTAGAGACGCGAGCCTAGAACACTAATGAGGTCACGTCGTAGCACAACTAGCATCAATAAAGGAAATGAAGTAGCTCTGGACAGCAAGATATAAGTGAAGATCACAATAGGAGTAGACCTATTTAGAAGCTGATGTTGAGGTGCCAAATACTGAACTAGCTTCTGCAAATATTTAGATGCGGCTCGTCGCTAGCTTTCATTTGAGTACTCGCGGAGCCAAAACAGACTTCATATGAGGAAGTTATGCCTGTTTCACTGAACAGTGCACAAAACAGATTCCAATCTGAATTCAACTACGAGATTGAGTCTAGATAGATCCGAATTTTGTTTTTTTTTCTCCTCTCTTTTTTCTCACACTTTTTTTCTTTTCCTTTTTTTTCTCTGCCTTTTTTTTACTTTTTTTTTCTCTCGTTTTTTTTCTCTATCTTTTTTTTTCTCTCTCCCCCTTTCCAAAACAAACTAGATAAGATATAGATTGGATCAAGCGAAGATGGGAACGATCTCAACTATGATTATGACAATGAACGGTGGGTAGCACGTGGAGGAAATTGATGGATGGGTGGTGGACAGCGGAAGGGATAATGATGCAGCGGCGACGTGACTAATGTGAACAGAACTCGAAACTCTAAACGACCTAGACACTAAGACCAGCAACTCGACACGACGATGCAACCGATAATTCAACTATGCAAGCAATAAAAAGAAAATTGCAAAGGCTCAGACTGGCTTGGACAAAGGATGAATAGATCTAACTCTTTTTTGTGGATTTTTCTTGGACAATAGGTAAGAAAATAAATCTAATCTAGGAAAACTGGAAATTCTCACCGAGCAACCTGAAAACTGATACCACTTGATAGAGGCGAGGGTCCCGATCTTTCGATGAGATGATAACTATCGGTTTGGTGGAGACGACTTTGACGATCCGACTACAAACGTGCACGACGTTGCGCCTTAGCAATCGCTAAACCAATCTCCTGAGGTTATTGACCACGCCGGAGCACGATCAACCTGACCACGAAGGTCTATTCCTGCAAGCAATCGAAGAACGAGCAAGAATATGATAAAAGCAATCTGAATATTGCGAATATATATGAAGTATTGATAAAGGTGGGGATCCGTAAGCGGTCTTGGTCTGGTCGTTGGACACAAAAGAAGTACACGAAGTTGCAATGGCTAACTTTTAATTAAACAAATCCCAAGGAAAAGCTACTAGATGGATCTACTTATATAGGAGCAAGGGGTGGCGGCCAAGGAGGTGGGAGGACGTCCCAAGGCAGCCTAAAACTAAATCTAGGTCGTACAAGGCCAATGGGCCCAAGTGGAGGTGATGTAACACCTTTGGACTTGTAGTTTGACTCGGATTCTGCTGCAGCATCAGATTGTTTCGTCCACAACTCAACGCTCCAGACGAATTTGAAGGTGATTCCAATTGGGTTGGAAAGTGCACGAAATCTAGTTTCCAACAAAAAAAAATCACCCAATTCGGAGTCCGTATGAAAAACTTGTGTGCGTTTTGAGTCAGGTGTGTCTGTGCAGTCCGAATCTGAATCCAGAACGTGAGAGACTTGGACTCTATCTTCTCTTGGGCCAAAAGTGACGTGAGAGAACTTTTTGGACAGCAAATAAACATCTCTTTCTTCCTTATCATCATATGTGGATTGTACAAATGTCCCATACACCTGCAATTAGACAAAACACAAAAGTGTGTGAAGTATTTTTGTTCTGGATAACATAAATAGATTATTGAATAGTTTGCACTAGAAATCACCTGACAAATATGCATATATGCAATATTTTTGGTCATATCCAAGGTAGTCATGTCCTCATCAGTGGAGGTGATGTAGTCCTGACAACAACGGATGTGGTTGTCATAGTATGCCTAGTAGTTGAAGGAACAATCATATCAACTCTTGGAATGTGCACTGTGCGCTTGTTCTCCTCGTGGCCAACACGTCGTTTTATTTCCTGTTCAGCTTTGCAAGCAAGATGAAACAAATGGTCCATAGGATAACACTCTTCATGAATTAGTATCTCTTGAATATCACGGTTTAATCCTCCCCAAAATCTATCCATAAAATCATCTTTACTTTCTTCTAAAGAGGAATGCAACAAGGTAGTTTGTAAATCATCATAATATTTTGTTACAGTTTCACTACCTTGTTTTAAGTGTTGCAACTTCTTAATCATGTCACGAGTATAATCAGGGTGTAACCGACAATATTCACTCCACCAAACCAAAGCATAACCAGTGAAAGAACCAACCGCAACCTTAACCTTTTTATGTTCATCGAAATTATGGGAAGCAAATATATTTTTTATGTCGAACTCCCATTCAATATATAAAGCAGGTTTAAAACGACCATTAAATGGTGGTATAGATACATTAACCTGATCATGTGCATTTGGATGTTTGTGCACCTCTCGTGACGGTTGTGGTATTTGCAAAGGTGGTGGCACGTCTCCCGCGATCGACGAAGCCCATGAATTGACTCTGGATCCTGTCATGATTAGTAGAACAAGAAACAAAACCCAAAAATAATGTTCCTATAACTACTAGGATGTGGTGGTAAAACGCTCACAGTAAAGCAAATATCAATGTCTTACACGTTCTTAGCATGCAGCAGGCGGTGATCGGCAACCAGCGGTGTCAAGTAACTCCGAATATTGAGTAAAGCGATTGCCAGGGGAGCGTACGTATACACGGTGTAGAAATATGTGGAGCTGGGTTGGCTATATATGGTAGCAAAAGATTAGCAATAATCAATTCAAAGATGCAATGTTGAATAAACGCTCAACGACGGTACTGTGCTGGTCCTAGGCTAGACCGAACTAGAGACGCGAGCCTAGAACACTAATGAGGTCACGTCGTAGCACAACCAGCATCAATGAAGGATACAAAGTAGCTCTGGACAGCAAGATATAAGTGAAGATCACAACGGCAGTAAAGATAATGATGTGAAACAATGGCCAAGCTGTTTACTGAACAGTGCACAAAACAGATTCCAATCCGAATTCAGGTACGAGATTGATTCTAGATAGATCCAATTTTTTTTCTTCTCTTTTTTTTTCTCACGCTTTTTTTTTCTTTTTCTTCTCCCTCTTTTTCTTTTTTTTTCTTTCCTTTTTTCTCTCTTTTTTTTCTTTATCTTCTTTTTCTCCCTCTTTCCAAGACAAACTAGATAAGATGTAGATTCGATCAGGCGAAGATGTGAGTGACCTCAACTATGATTATGACAATAAACAGTGCATAGCACGTGGTGGAAATTGGTGGATTGGATGGTGGACAGCGGATGGGATAATGATGCAGCGGCTGTGTGACTAATGTGAACAGAACTCGAAACTCTAAAGGAACTAGACACTAAGACCAGCAACTCGACACGACGATGCAACCGATAATTCAACTATGCAAGCAATGAAAAGAAAATTGCAAAGGCTCAGACTGGCTTGGACCAAGGATGAATAGATCTAACTCTTTTTTGTGGCTTTTTCTTGGACAATAGGTAAGAAAATAAACCTAATCTAGGAAAACTGGAAATTCTCACCGAGCAACCTGAAAACTGATACCACTTGATAGAGGCGGGGTGTCCCGATCTTTCGATGAGATGATAACTATCGATTTGGTGGAGACGACTTTGACGATCCGACTACAAACGTGCAACAACGTTGTGCCTTAGTAATCGCTAAACCAACTCCGAGAGGTTATTGACCACGCCGGAACACGATCAACCTGACCATGAAGGTCTATTCCTGCAAGCAATCGAAGAACAAGCAAGAATATGATAAAAGCAATCTGAATATCGCGAATATGTATGAAGTATTGATAATGGTGGGGATCCGAAAAGTGGTCTTGGTCTGGTCGTTGGACACAAACGAAGCACACGAAGTTGCAATGGCTAACTTTTAACTAAACAAATCCCAAGCAAAAAGCTACTAGATGGATCTACTTATATAGGAGCAAGGGGTGGCGGCCAAGTAGGTGGGAGGACGTCCCAAGGCAGCCTAAAACTAAATCTAGGTCGTACAAGGCCAATGGGCCCAAGTGGAGGTGATGTAACACCTTTGGACTTGTAGTTTGACTCGGATTCTGCTGCAGCATCAGATTGTTTCGTCCACAACTCAACGCTCCGGACGAATTTGAAGGTGATTCCACTTGGGTTGGAAAGTGCACGAAATCTAGTTTCCAACAAAAAAAGAATCACCCAATTCGGAGTCCGTATGAAAAACTTGTGTGCGTTTTGAGTCAGGTATGTCTGTGCAGTCCGAATCTGAATCCAGAACGTGAGAGACTTGGACTCTATCTTCTCTTGGGCCAAAAGTGACGTGAGAGAACTTTTTGGACAGCAAATAAACATCTCTTTCTTCCTTATCATCATATGTGGATTGTACAAATGTCCCATACACCTGCAATTAGACAAAACACAAAAGTGTGTGAAGTATTTTTGTTCTGGATAACATAAATAGATTATTGAATAGTTTGCACTAGAAATCACCTGACAAATATGCATATATGCAATATTTTTGGTCATATCCAAGGTAGTCATGTCCTCATCAGTGGAGGTGATGTAGTCCTGACAACAACGGATGTGGTTGTCATAGTATGCCTAGTAGTTGAAGGAACAATCATATCAACTCTTGGAATGTGCACTGTGCGCTTGTTCTCCTCGTGGCCAACACGTCGTTTTATTTCCTGTTCAGCTTTGCAAGCAAGATGAAACAAATGGTCCATAGGATAACACTCTTCATGAATTAGTATCTCTTGAATATCACGGTTTAATCCTCCCCAAAATCTATCCATAAAATCATCTTTACTTTCTTCTAAAGAGGAATGCAACAAGGTAGTTTGTAAATCATCATAATATTTTGTTACAGTTTCACTACCTTGTTTTAAGTGTTGCAACTTCTTAATCATGTCACGAGTATAATCAGGGTGTAACCGACAATATTCACTCCACCAAACCAAAGCATAACCAGTGAAAGAACCAACCGCAACCTTAACCTTTTTATGTTCATCGAAATTATGGGAAGCAAATATATTTTTTATGTCGAACTCCCATTCAATATATAAAGCAGGTTTAAAACGACCATTAAATGGTGGTATAGATACATTAACCTGATCATGTGCATTTGGATGTTTGTGCACCTCTCGTGACGGTTGTGGTATTTGCAAAGGTGGTGGCACGTCTCCCGCGATCGACGAAGCCCATGAATTGACTCTGGATCCTGTCATGATTAGTAGAACAAGAAACAAAACCCAAAAATAATGTTCCTATAACTACTAGGATGTGGTGGTAAAACGCTCACAGTAAAGCAAATATCAATGTCTTACACGTTCTTAGCATGCAGCAGGCGGTGATCGGCAACCAGCGGTGTCAAGTAACTCCGAATATTGAGTAAAGCGATTGCCAGGGGAGCGTACGTATACACGGTGTAGAAATATGTGGAGCTGGGTTGGCTATATATGGTAGCAAAAGATTAGCAATAATCAATTCAAAGATGCAATGTTGAATAAACGCTCAACGACGGTACTGTGCTGGTCCTAGGCTAGACCGAACTAGAGACGCGAGCCTAGAACACTAATGAGGTCACGTCGTAGCACAACCAGCATCAATGAAGGATACAAAGTAGCTCTGGACAGCAAGATATAAGTGAAGATCACAACGGCAGTAAAGATAATGATGTGAAACAATAGCCAAGCTGTTTACTGAACAGTGCACAAAACAGATTCCAATCCGAATTCAGGTACGAGATTGATTCTAGATAGATCCAATTTTTTTTCTTCTCTTTTTTTTTCTCACGCTTTTTTTTTCTTTTTCTTCTCCCTCTTTTTCTTTTTTTTCTTTCCTTTTTTCTCTCTTTTTTTCTTTATCTTCTTTTTCTCCCTCTTTCCAAGACAAACTAGATAAGATGCAGATTCGATCAGGCGAAGATGTGAGTGACCTCAACTATGATTATGACAATAAACAGTGCATAGCACGTGGTGGAAATTGGTGGATTGGATGGTGGACAGCGGATGGGATAATGATGCAGCGGCTGCGTGACTAATGTGAACAGAACTCGAAACTCTAAAGGAACTAGACACTAAGACCAGCAACTCGACACGACGATGCAACCGATAATTCAACTATGCAAGCAATGAAAAGAAAATTGCAAAGGCTCAGACTGGCTTGGACCAAGGATGAATAGATCTAACTCTTTTTTGTGGCTTTTTCTTGGACAATAGGTAAGAAAATAAATCTAATCTAGGAAAACTGGAAATTCTCACCGAGCAACCTGAAAACTGATACCACTTGATAGAGGCGGGGTGTCCCGATCTTTCGATGAGATGATAACTATCCATTTGGTGGAGACGACTTTGACGATCCGACTACAAACGTGCAACAACGTTGTGCCTTAGTAATCGCTAAACCAACTCCGAGAGGTTATTGACCACGCCGGAACACGATCAACCTGACCATGAAGGTCTATTCCAGCAAGCAATCGAAGAACAAGCAAGAATATGATAAAAGCAATCTGAATATCGCGAATATGTATGAAGTATTGATAATGGTGGGGATCCGAAAAGTGGTCTTGGTCTGGTCGTTGGACACAAACGAAGCACACGAAGTTGCAATGGCTAACTTTTAACTAAACAAATCCCAAGCAAAAAGCTACTAGATGGATCTACTTATATAGGAGCAAGGGGTGGCGGCAAAGGAGGTGGGAGGACGTCCCAAGGCAGCCTAAAACTAAATCTAGGTCGTACAAGGCCAATGGGCCCAAGTGGAGGTGATGTAACACCTTTGGACTTGTAGTTTGACTCGGATTCTGCTGCAGCATCAGATTGTTTCGTCCACAACTCAACGCTCCGGACGAATTTGAAGATTATTCCACTTGGGTTGGAAAGTGCACGAAATCTAGTTTCCAACAAAAAAAAATCACCCAATTCGGAGTCCGTATGAAAAATTTGTGTGCGTTTTGAGTCAGGTATGTCTGTGCAGTCCGAATCTGAATCCAGAACGTGAGAGACTTGGACTCTATCTTCTCTTGGGCCAAAAGTGACGTGAGAGAACTTTTTGGACAGCAAATAAACATCTCTTTCTTCCTTATCTTCATATGTGGATTGTACAAATGTCCCATAAACCTGCAATTAGACAAAACACAAAAGTGTGTGAAGTATTTTTGTTCTGGATAACACAAATAGATTATTGAATAGTTTGCACTAGAAATCACCTGACAAATATGCATATATGCAATATTTTTGGTCATATCCAAGGTAGTCATGTCCTCATCATCGTTCAACTTTGTTTGTCCCTTAAGATACTTTAGAGTCTCATGATCGGTATGAATGATAAACTCATTGATGAAGACATCAATACCATTGTTACACCCACAGCTCCTACTGTTACATATACTGGACCAATTACTAGAGCTCGCGCACGCCAATTAAATTACCAGGTACTTTCGTTTCTTGGTAATGATTCTAATGTTCATGAGATTATGATGCTGCCTAAATTGGATACATTTGTTTTGCTTACAAATGAAGGGCCTAGCTTGGAGAAGGATGAACATTGGAGCAGGAACACACATGGAGTTGATGGCATGCGCAAGGGGATCAAGAACGGAGTTACAAGTGACGATTTCAGGACTTTGAAGCCGCCATAAGGAGTGCATGAAGCCTTGGACGAAATATACAAGATGATAGAGGCGGGGGTGTCCCGATCTTTCGATGAGATGATAACTATCGATTTGGTGGAGACGACTTTGACGATCCGACTACAAACGTGCACGACGTTGCGCCTTAGCAATCGCTAAACCAATCTCCTGAGGTTACTGACGATGCCGGAAGCACGGTCAGCCTGACCATGAAGGTCTATTCCTGCAAGCAATCGAAGAACGAGCAAGAATATGATAAAGCAATCTGAATATTGCAAATATATATGAGGTATTGATAATGGTGGGGATCCGTAAGCGGTCTTGGTCTGGTCGTTGGACACAAACGAAGTACACGAAGTTGCAATGGCTAACTTTTAACTAAACAAATCCCAAGCGAAAAGCTACTAGATGGATCTACTTATATAGGATCAAGGGGTGGAGGCCTAGGAAGTGGGAGGACGTCCCAAGGCAGCCTAAAACTAACCCTAGGTCGTACAAGGCCAATGGGCCCAAGTGGAGGTGATGCAACACCTTTGGACTTGTTGTTTGACTCGGATTCTGCTGCAGCGTCTGATTGTTTCGTCTATATCTCAACGCTCTGGATGAATTTGAAGGTGAATCCAATTGGGCTGGAAAGAGCACAAAATCTAGAATCCAACAAAAAAAGAATCACCCAATTCGAAGTCCGTATGAAAAAGTTGTTGGCGTTTTGAGACATGTATGTCTGTGCAGTCCGAATCTGAATCCAGAACGTGAGAGACTTGGACTCTATCTTCTCTTGGCCCAAAAGTGACGTGAGAGAACTTTTTGAACAGCACTTAAACATATCTTTCTCTCTTATCTTCATATGTCCATTGTACAAATATCCCATACACCTGCAATTAGACAAAACACAAAAGTGTGTGAAGTATTTTTGTTCTGGATAACATAAATAGATTATTGAATAGTTTGCACTAGAAATCACCTGACAAATATGCATGTGTGCAATATTTTTGGTCGTATCCAAGGTAGTCATGTCCTCATCACAGGATGCCACTTCATAATATTCGTCCATAGGCTATTCTAGGTGCTGCGTCACCTTATTAATGGGTCAGGCCCATGTAATTTCGAAATACTTAAGTATAGGCTATTTTTAGAGTCCGTATGTGTGGGGAAACAAGAGTTAGGGTTGGTTTCGGACCCCACCCTCAAGGGCCACGAAATTCCCCCCTCTTCCTCCATATATACAGCCCGTAGGGTGTCGTTTAGACTTTGGGTTTTGTTTAGATTAAAAGTTCGCCATAGCTACAACTTCGCGTACTTCGTTTGTGTCCAACGACCAGACCAAGACGTCATAGAACCCCACCTTGATCAATAAAGCTTTCATCTTATATTCGCAATATCCCGATTGCAATCTCAGTTTCTTGCTTGTTCTTCGTTTGCTCGCAGGAAACAGACCCTCGTGGTCAGGTTGATCGTGCTCCGGCGTGGTCAATAACCCTCGGAAGTTGGTTTAGCGATTGCTAAGGCGCGACGTCTCGCACGTTCGTAGTCGGATCGTCAAGGTCGACTCCCACAGAAAACGATAGCCACCATCTCATCGAAACATCGGGACACCTTAGCCTCTATCAAGTGGTATCAGATTTTCAGGTTGCTCGGTGAGATTTTACAGTTTTTCGTAGATTAGATCGAGTCTGTTCTTCATACCTACAGTCCACGAAAAAGTCAGAAAAAAAATTAGGGTTAGTCCATCATATCCGAACCAATCTGAGCCTTTGCATAATCTTTTTAGGGTTTTTGCTTTGTTGAATTTGCGGTTGCATCGTCGTGTCAAGTTGCTGGTCTTAGAGTCTAGTCTTTTAGAGTTTCGAGTTCTGGTCATAAGTTCTCACGCCGCCGCCGCACCATCATCATCGCCCATCTACCACTTTTGCTTATCCGCCACCAATCTGTATCCATATACCACCACCGCTACCATATACCACCACCACTGCCATATACCACAACCATATATCCACCACCAATCCGAGTTCTTCTCATATTAGGTTTGTTATTGAGATCAATCTAAATTCCGATTCGTGTTTCCTTGCCTGCGTAGGTCTCGGAAAAAAAAGAGTCTTGAGACCCCCGGGCAGTTTTTAGGCCAAAAATTTCACGGGCAAATTTTTTTCCCTATCCTATTTTTAGGCTTTTCTGAGTCTTTTGAGCCACGTGCCATCATAGTGATTTTTTGTCGCACTTTTTCGTCGTCGCTGCCCTGATTTCCGAAAAAAAAGTGAAAAAAAAATTTCGTGCCCATCCTATCAGGTTGACGAGGGAAGAGTTTTGAGACGCTCGCCATTATAGTGATTTTTTCGCAAAAAAAAAGAGGAGCGCAAAAAAAGGAGCGCAAAAAAAAGCGCGAAAAAAAAGTTCCAGAGTGTGCTTTTCCCTTATTTACGTGCAGCGCCGTGATTTTGTTAGTGTTCTAGGCTCGCGTCTCTAGCACGGTCTAGCCTAGGACCAGCACAGTACCGTCGTTGAGCGTTTATTCAACTTTGCATCTCTGAATTGATTATTGTTGACCCTTTTTGCTACCATACTATAAGCCTTCCCAGCTCCACATACATCTACGTCGTGCGTTTGACTCTCCCTGGCAATTGCTCTATCCAAGCTTTTGAGAGTTTTGACTACAACGGTTGCCGATCACCGCCTGCTGCTGGGTAAGAACTGGTAAGAATTTGAGATTTGCTTGACGGATTTGTGACACCCGCCACCACCACCACTTGTTAGTAGTCTGTAGGATCATATTCTTGTGTGTTTCTATTGCTGCTAACCATGCCAGGATCACAAGTCGACGAGACTGACTGGGAGAACTTGACGAACAAGGACCTTCATGATACGTTTCAGCAAATGATGAGTGGACAGGTGCAAGATGTGATAAACAGATTTGAAGAGGCCATGGAGAAGATAGATGGCATGGAGAAGACGTTTGAAACAAAGCTCGATAACAAGTTTGCTGAATTGCTTTCACGTCTTCCACCACCACCACCGGCTGCTCCTGCCGCACCTCTGCAACAACAGCAACAACATCGACTACCTCCACGTCGGGAAACAGCCCTCCACCGAGCGAGCCGTGTCCCTCTTCAGTCGGGCCAAACTGCTGGTGCTGCTGTTGATACTTCTGTGTCTTCTACTGCTGATGTGGAGGAGGATGATTATGTGGGAGATTATGAGGATGAGGTTGATCAAAATCAGAACTACGTGCCACCACCAGCGCAGCAACCACC
Organism: Triticum aestivum; assembly: GCF_018294505.1. Classification (NCBI taxonomy): domain Eukaryota; kingdom Viridiplantae; phylum Streptophyta; class Magnoliopsida; order Poales; family Poaceae; genus Triticum; species Triticum aestivum. The sequence continues at coordinate 252,152,558 of NC_057806.1, read as the reverse complement.
AGGTCGTCCACATGCAAATAATGGCAATGGTAGGGCTCACCCTCAGGTACGAGATCATGACCATCTCCCTAAACTAAAATTGAATATTCCACCATTTGAGGGTAGATATGTTCCTGATATATATCTTACTTGGGAGTTAGAAACTGAACAACGATTTACATGTTTACAATATCCCGAGGAGAGACGTGTTCCTGCTGCTGTTTGTGCATTCACTAGTTTTGCATGTGTTTGGTGGTCTGAGCATTGTAGATTATATCCTATTCCGGCTACTTGGGCTGCTTTGAAAACTGCTATGCGTACTCGTTGGGTTCCACCATATTATCAACGTGAATTACTTCAAAAATTGTAGCGCTTAAGACAGGGAAAAAATTCTGTAGAAGAATATTATCAGGAACTACAAACTGGCATGATTAGATGTGGTATTGTTGAGGAGAATGAAGCTATGCTTGCACGTTTTATGGGTGGATTAAATAGAGAGATTCAGACGATTCTAGAGTATAAGGAGTATACTAGTATCACTCGTTTATTCCATCTTGCTTGTAAAGCTGAACGTGAAGTGCAGGATCGACAGGCATTGGCGCGGACTAACTTTTCTGCAGGTCGACCTTCATCATGGACACCACGTGCATCATCTACTTCCACACGTTCTGCTACACCGGCGCCTCCGTCGGCTGCCACCTCCAACCGTGATACAATAAAGCAGACACAATCACCACTATCTGCCAAGAGCACACCTTCTGGGCCTGCAAAGAGCTCTTCTTCATCCATGGCATCAACAGGGCAAACACATGATATTATTTGTCGACGTTGCAAGGGTGGAGGTCATTATGCGAGAGAATGCCCATCTAAGCGTGTGATGATTGTTAGTGAGGATGGTGGGTATGAGTCCGCTAGTGACTATAGTGCGGAGTTTCCTTGGCCTCGCTGGTTTCTATAGGCGTTTTGTGAGAGATTTCGGCACCATTGCTGCACCTCTCAACGAGCTTACAAAGAAGGATGTGCCTTTTGTTTGGGGTACCGCACAGGAAGAAGCCTTCACGGTATTGAAAGATAAGTTGACACATTCTCCTTTACTCCAACTTCCTTATTTCAATAAGACTTTTGAGCTTGAATGTGATGCTAGTGGAATTGGATTAGGAGGTGTGTTATTACAAGATGGAAAACCTGTTGCATACTTTTCTGAAAAATTGAGTGGGCCTAGTCTGAACTATTCTACTTATGATAAAGAATTATATGCTCTTGTTCGGACATGGCAACATTATTTATGGCCCAAGGAATTTGTTATACATTCTGATCATGAATCTTTGAAACACATTAAAAGTCAAGCAAAACTGAACCGTAGACATGATAAATGGGTTGAATTCATTGAGACTTTCCCTTATGTCATTAAACACAAGAAGGGTAAAGAAAATGTTATTGATGATGCCTTGTCTCGTCGTTATACTATGCTTCCACAACTTGACTTTAAAATATTTGGTTTGGAGACCATCAAAGATCAATATGTTCATGATGCTGAATTTAAAGATGTATTGCAGAATTGTAAGGAAGGAAGAACTTGGAACAAGTTCGTTCTTAACGATGGTTTTTTGTTTCGTGCTAACAAGCTATGCATTCCAGCTAGCTGCGTTCGTTTTTTGTTGTTGCAGGAGGCGCATGCAGGAGGATTAATGGGACACTTTGGCGTCAAGAAGACGGAGGATATACTTGCTACACATTTCTTTTGGCCAAAGATGAGACGGGATGTTGAGCGTTTTGTTGCTCGCTGCACTACATGTCAAAGAGCTAAGTCACGACTCAATCCTAATGGTTTATATATGCCTTTTCCTGTACCTAGTGTTCCTTGGGAGGATATATCTATGGACTTTGTTTTAGGTTTACCTCGAACAAAGAAGGGGAGGGATAGCATATTTGTTGTCGTGGATAGGTTCTCGAAAATGGCACACTTTATACCATGTCATAAAAGCGATGATGCTGTTAATGTTGCTGATTTGTTCTTTCGTGAAATTATTCGCTTACATGGTGTGCCAAATACTATTGTTTCAGATCGTGATACTAAATTTCTTAGCCACTTTTGGAGATGTTTATGGGCTAAGTTGGGGACTAAGCTGCTTTTTAGTACTACTTGTCACCCCCAAACTGATGGACAAACTGAAATAGTCAATAGAACATTGTCTACTATGCTTAGGGCTGTTTTGAAGAATAACAAGAAAATGTGGGAAGAATGCTTGCCTCATATTGAATTTCCTTATAATCGTTCATTGCATTCTACTACTAAGATGTGCCCTTTTGAAATTGTGTATGGTTTCCTACCTCGTGCACCTATTGATTTGTTGCCTCTTCCATCTTCAGAGAAGGTTAATTTTGATGCTAAAGAACGTTCTGAATTGATTGTAAAAATGCATGAGTTAACTAAGGAAAACATTGAGCGTATGAATGCTAAATATAAACTTGCTGGAGATAAGGGTAGAAAACATGTTGTGTTTGCGCCTGGAGATCTTGTTTGGTTACATTTGCGTAAAGAGAGATTTCCTAATCTGCGCAAATCAAACCTAATGCCACGTGCTGATGGTCCTTTTAAGGTGTTAGAGAAAATAAATGATAATGCATATAAACTTGAGCTACCTGTAGATTTTGGGGTTAGTCCCACTTTTAACATTGCAGATTTGAAGCCTTATTTGGGTGAGGAAGATGCGCTTCCGTCGAGGACGACTTCATTTCAAGAAGGGGAGGATGATGAGGACATCAATACCATTGTTACACCCACAGCTCCTACTGTTACATATACTGGACCAATTACTAGAGCTCGCGCACGCCAATTAAATTACCAGGTACTTCCGTTTCTTGGTAATGATTCTAATGTTCATGAGATTATGATGCTGCCTAAATTGGATACAGTTGTTTTGCTTACAAATGAAGGGCCTAGCTTGGAGAAGGATGAACATTGGAGCAAGAACACGCATGGAGTTGATGGCATGCACAAGGGGATCAAGAACGGAGTTACAAGTGACGATTTCAGGACTTTGAAGCCGCCATAAGGAGTGCATGAAGCCTTGGACGAAATATACAAGATGCCACTTCATAATATTCGTCCATAGGCTATTCTAGGTGCTGCGTCACCTTATTAATGGGTCAGGCCCATGTAATTTCGAAATACTTAAGTATAGGCTATTTTTAGAGTCCGTATGTGTGGGGAAACAAGAGTTAGGGTTGGTTTCGGACCCCACCCTCAAGGGCCACGAAATTCCCCTCTCTTCCTCCATATATACAGCCCTTAGGGTGTCGTTTAGACTTTGGGTTTTGTTTAGATTAAAAGTTCGCCATAGCTGCAACTTCGCGTACTTCGTTTGTGTCCAACGACCAGACCAAGACGTCACAGAACCCCACCTTGATCAATAAAGCTTTCATCTTATATTCGCAATATCCCAATTGCAATCTCAGTTTCTTGCTTGTTCTTCGTTTGCTCGCAGGAAACAGATCCTCGTGGTCAGGTTGATCGTGCTCCGGCGTGGTCAATAACCCTCGGAAGTTGGTTTAGCGATTGCTAAGGCGCGACGTCTCGCACGTTCGTAGTCGGATCGTCAAGGTCGACTCCCACAGAAAACGATAGCCACCATCTCATCGAAACATCGGGACACCTTAGCCTCTATCACTCATGGGGACGAAGGTAATGTTCCCATTCATGCAAAACACAGACTAAAGCATATAGCTCTTTGTCATGGATGGGATAATTGAGTTGTGCTCCGGAAAGTTTCTGATATAGGGTGGAACCCTAAGTGGAGATCTTTCACGAATTGGAGGGGAAATCCCCAAGAACAAGAAGAACACAAGAGGGAAAACACTCAATTGACTAGATCCAATCACACATATGCTAGATCCAAACACAGAAAGGGGGATACAATGATTCAAAGACAACAAAGGAAAGATGCAAGGTGCTAGTTCATCCCAATCCTATGAGGAATGAGGTCTTGGTGATCCTATGATGGGGATCTATCCACTAGGGATCTTCTCCATAGGAGATCTTGATCTATCCACTAGGGATCTTCTCCATAGGAGATCTTGATCTATCCACTAGGGATCTTCTCCATAGGAGGTCTTGATCTCCAAGGGACAGGTCTCTCTCTCTCTCAAGAGGAGGAGTGGTATGAGGAGCAAAGCTCACATAGATCATGTCATGTCCTTTGCTAACCCTAACAAATGGTCTAGGTACGGAATATATAGGTGGCTGGAGGTGAGGGACGAGGTGGATGAAGAGGAGGCCCAAACAGCAATCACAGCCATCCATCCTGTAGGGTCCGTGCGCACGGGGTGCTCCGGCGCTAGCTCTCTGTGTAGCCCGTGCGCATGGGGTCTTCGAGGCCCGTGGGCACGGGGTCGCCTGGGAAGTGCAGAGTTGATCTTCGTGCACTCCTTCTTCTTCCTTGTGGCCTTGGGGTCCTTCTCCTTGGCCTCCGGGAAGCTCCTTAGCTTCTTGGCGGTGGTCGCCCTCGTACCTAATGATGCACAACATTCCGCGGTGAGGTAGCGACCAAGTCCCATAGATATTCTTGTAAATCTTGAAGAGGAGCGGGTTCACCTTAAGTCCGGTAGGTCCACTTGGAGCTTGATGTGCTATGAAGGTGTACATGGTGATGTACGTAGGATGCTCCGCATCATCTCCTCCCCCCCCCCTTGGGAGAGATCCGACCTCGGATCGTGATCCTCATCACTATGGAAACGGTTGTCGTCGACGGACCATAGCTCAATGTTGTGGTAGAAGTGGTGGTCCGATGGTGAGTCCACTAAGTCCGAGCGCTCCTCAACGTGAAGGTTCATGGGTTCCATCTCCAATGTCGGTCCTCCATCCAATAGATGTAACATGTAGACAAGAAGAAGTAAACAACAATAAAATAGTAACCCATACACTATGCATATTTGAGGATGGCTCAAAGGGAAGGAGTTCACCTTTAGGAGATTCTCGCAAATGTTGGTGCACATCATGTATGCCTTCACATGACCAAATTGTCTCATGGCGGTATCGCCTTGTGAATCCTTCAACATGAAAGAACATGACAAACACTCGGAAAATCAAATGAGGTTAGTAGAGATGCAAAACCTATCATTTGTGTGGTAAAATACCCAACAAGTGGATGCATCATGCTCATCATAAGAAAGTACAAAGGAGCATTTCATAGTATGGAGGCATATGATGATGCGAGGACAACCAAATAGAATAGGCTCAATCAAGCATGCATGCATCACAAGTAAAGTGTCCAAGTCTCCACGAGCAATAAGCATAGATGCAACAATTGGAGGCAAGCGACAATAAACAAGATATATCATGTGAGAGGCATGAGCGTATATGTCATCAACCCAAGAAAGCGAGTAATGGAACATGGGTGATGCAACAAAGCAAGCAATCATAGAGGTCAAATCAAGCAAGCTAGTAGTGCGAGGATGCAATGTACTAGGAGGAATCATGGCAAACATGTCATTGAAGGAAATATGCCCTAGAGGCAATAATAATGTTATTATTTTATTTCCTTATATCATGATAAATGTTTATTATTCATGCTAGAATTGTATTATCCGGAAACATAATACTTGTGTGAATACATAGACAAACCAAACGTCACTAGTATGCCTCTACTTGACTAGCTCGTTAATCGAAGATGGTTATGTTTCCTAACCATAGACATGTGTTGTCATTTGATTAATGGGATCACATCATTAGGAGAATGATATGATTGACATGACCCATTCCATTAGCTTAGCACCCAATCGTTTAGTATGTTGCTATTGCTTTCTTCATGACTTATACATGTTCCTATGACTATGAGATTATGCAACTCCCGTTTGCCGGAGGAACACTTTGTGTGCTACCAAACGTCACAACGTAACTGGGTGATTATAAAGGAGCTCTACAGGTGTCTCCAAAGGTACATGTTGGGTTGGCATATTTCGAGATTAGGATTTGTCACTCTGATTGTCGGAGAGGTATCTCTGGGCCCTCTCGGTAATGCACATCACATAAGCCTTGCAAGCATTACAACTAATGAGTTAGTTGCAAGACGATGTATTACGAAACGAGTAAAGAGACTTGCCGGTAATGAGATTGAACTAGGTATGATAGAGGCTAAGGTGTCCCGATGTTTCGATGAGATGGTGGCTATCATTTTCTGTGGGAATCGACCTTGACGATCCGACTACGAACGTGCGAGACGTCGCGCCTTAGCAATCGCTAAACCAACTTCCGAGGGTTATTGACCACGCCGGAGCACGATCAACCTGACCACGAGGGTCTGTTTCCTGTGAGCAAACAAAGAACAAGCAAGAAACTGAGATTGCAATCGGGATATTGCGAATATAAGATGAAAGCTTTATTGATCAAGGTTGGGTTCTGTGACGTCTTGGTCTGGTCGTTGGACACAAACGAAGTACGCGAAGTTGCAGCTATGGCGAAATTTTAATCTAAACAAAACCCAAAGTCTAAACGACGCCCTAAGGGCTGTATATATGGAGGAAGAGGGGGGAATTTCGTGGCCCTTGAGGGTGGGGTCAGAAACCAACCCTAACTCTTGTTTCCCCACACATACGGACTCTAAAAATAGCCTATACTTAAGTATTTCGAAATTACATGGGCCTGGCCCATTAATAAGGTGACGCAGCACCTAGAATAGCCTATGAACGATTATTATGAAGTGGCATCTTGTATATTTCGTCCAAGGCTTCATGCACTCCTTATGGAGGCTTTAAAGTCCTGAAATCATCACTTGTAACTCCGTTCTTGATCCCCTTGCGCATGCCATCAACTCCATGTGTGTTCTTGCTCCAATGTTCATCCTTCTCCAAGCTAGGCCCTTCATTTGTAAGCAAAACAAATGTATCCAATTTAGGCAGCATCATAATCTCATGAACATTAGAATCATTACCAAGAAACGAAAGTACCTGGTAATTTAATTGGCGTGCGCGAGCGCTAGTAATTGGTCCAGTATATCTAACAGTAGGGGCTGTGGGTGTAACAATGGTATTGATATCCTCATCAAGGTATTGAGATACCGATGATCGAATCTCGGGCAAGTAACATACCGATGACAAAGAGAACAACATATGTTGTTATGCGGTCTGACCGATAAAGATCTTCGTAGAATATGTGGGAGCCAATATGAGCATCCAGGTTCTGCTATTGGTTATTGATCGGAGACGTGTCTCGGTCATGTCTACATTGTTCTCGAACCTGTAGGGTCCGCACGCTTAAGGTTTTGATGACAGTTATATTATGAGTTTAAGCATTTTGATGTACCGAAGTTTGTTCGGAGTCCCGGATGTGATCACGGACATGATTAGGAGTCTCGAAATGGTCGAGACATAAAGATTGATATATTGGAAGCCTATATTTGGATATCGGAAGTGTTCCGAGTGAAATCGGGATTTTACCGGAGTACCGGGAGGTTACTGGAACCCCCCGGGAGGTATATGGGCCTTAGTGGGCTTTCGTGGAAGAGAGGAGAGGTGGCCAGTGCTGGGCCGCGCGCCCCTCCCCCCTAGTCCGAATTGGACAAGGAGAGGGGGGCGGCGCCCCCCCTTCCTTCTCTCTCTCCTCTTCCCCCCTCCCGAATCCTATTCCAACTAGGAAAAGGGGGGAATCCTACTCTCGGTGGGAGTAGGACTCCTCCTGCCGTGCCCTCCTCCTGGCCGGCCGCACCTCCCCCTGCTACTTTATATACGGGGGCAGGTGATAGAGGCAAAGGTGTCCCGTCTTTCGATGAGATGATGGATATCGCTTTGGTGGAAGTCGACTTTGACGATCCGAATACGAACGTGCGAGGATGTCGCGCCTTAGCAATCGCTAAACCAACTCCGAGAGGTTATTGACCACGCCGGAGCACGATCAACCTGACCACGAGGGTCTGTTTCCTGCGAGCAAACGAAGAACAAGCAAGAAACTAAGATTGCAATCTGGATATTGCGAATATAAGATGAAAGCTTTATTGATCAAGGTGGGGTTCTGTGACGCCTTTGTCTGGTCGTTGAACACAAATGAAGTACGCGAAGTTGCAGCTATGGAGAACTTTTAATCTAAACAAAACCCTAAGTCTAAACGGTGCCCTAAGGGCTGTATATATGGAGGAAGAGAGGGGGAATTTCGTGGCCCTTGGTGGAGGGGTCCGAAATCAACCCTATCTCTTGTTTCCCCACACATACGGACTCTAAAAATAGCCTATACCTATGTATTTCGAAATTACATGGGCCTGGCCCAATAAAAAGGTGACGCAACACCTATAATAGCCTCGGGACGAAATTTATGAAGTGGCATCTTGTATATTTCGTCCAAGGCTTCATGCACCCATTATGGTGGCTTCAAAGTCCTGAAATCATCACTTGTAACTCCGTTCTTGTTTCCCTTGCGCATGGCATCATCTCCATGCTTGTTCTTGCTCCAATGTTCATCCTTCTCCAAGGTAGGCCCTTCATTTGTAAGCAAAACAAATGTATCCAATTTAGGCAGCATCATATTCTCACGAACATTAGAATCATTACCAAGAAATGAAAGTACCTGATGAGGACATCAATACAATTGTTACACCCACAGCCCCTGCTGCTATACATACTGGACCAATTACTAGAGCTCGTGCACGCCAACTAAATTACCAGGTACTTTCGTTTCTTGGTAATGATTCTAATGTTCATGAGAATATGATGCTGCCTAAATTGGATACATTTGTTTTGCTTACAAATGAAGGGCCTAGCTTGGAGAAGGATGAACATTGGAGCAAGAACAGGCATGGAGATGATGGCATGCGCAAGGGGAACAAGAACGGAGTTACAAGTGATGATTTCAGGACTTTGAAGCCACCATAATGGGTGCCTGAAGCCTTGGACGAAATATACAAGATGCCACTTCATAAATTTCGTCCCGAGGCTATTTTAGGTGCTGCGTCACCTTATTATTGGGCCAGGCCCATGTAATTTCGAAATACATAAGTATAGGCTATTTTTAGAGTCCGTATGTATGGGGAAACAAGAGATAGGGTTGATTTCGGACCCCTCCACCAAGGGCCACGAAATTCCTCCCTCTTCCTCCATATATACAGCCCTTAGGGCATCGTTTAGACTTTGGGTTTTGTTTAGATTAAAAGTTCGCCATAGCTGCAACTTCGCGTACTTCGTTTGTGTTCAACGACCAGACAAAGGCGTCACAGAACCCCACCTTGATCAATAAAGCTTTCATCTTATATTCGCAATATCCAGATTGCAATCTCAGTTTCTTGCTTGTTCTTCGTTTGCTCGCAGGAAACAGACCCTCGTGGTCAGGTTGATCGTGCTCCGGCGTGGTCAATTACCTCTCGGAGTTGGTTTAGCGATTGCTAAGGCGCGACGTCCTCGCACGTTCGTAGTCGGATCGTCAAAGTCGACTTCCACCAAAGCGAAATCCATCATCTCATCGAAAGACGGGACACCTCCGCCTCTATCAAGTGGTATCAGATTTCCAGGTTGCTCGGTGAGATTTTACAGTTTTTCGTAGTTTAGATCGAGTCTGTTCTTCATACCTACAGTCCACGAAAAAGCCACAAAAAAAAATTAGGGTTAGTTCATCATATCCGAACCAATCTGAGCCTTTGCATAATCTTTTTAGGGTTTTGCTTTGATGAATTTGCGGTTGCATCGTCGTGTCTAGTTGCTGGTCTTAGAGTCTAGTCTTTTAGAGTTTCGAGTTCTGGTCATAAGTTGTCACGCCGCCGCCGCACCATCATCATCGCCCCTGCCATCTACCACCACCGCTTATCCGCCACCGCTCCGAATCCGTATCCATATACCACCACCAATCCGTGTCCATATACCACCACCGATCCATATCCATATACTACCACCGCTACCACCACCGCTGCCATATACCACCACCATATATCCACCACCAATCCGAGTTCCTTGCATATTAGGTTTGTTTTCGAGATCCATCTAGATTCCGATTCGTGTTTCCTTGCCGGAGTAGGTTTCGGGGAAAAAAAAAAGAGTCGGGTAGCCACGCTCCGTTTAGGCCCAAAATTTGTCGAAAACGCATTTTTTGAAAAAATTTCTGGCTATCCTATTTTTAGGTGTTTCTGAGTGTTTTGAGACAGGTGCCATTATAGGAAGTTTTTTTTGACCCGTTTCCAGTTTTTGGGTCCGGGCAGTCGAAAAAAAAAAATTGGTCGAAAAAAATTTCGTGCCCATCCTGTCCGTTTGAGCTAGGAAGAGTTTTGAGACACTCGCCATTATAGTGATTTTTCGCAAAAAAAAACAGCGCAAAAAAAAAGAGCGCAAAAAAAAGAGCGAAAAAAAAATTCAGAGTGTGCTTTTCCCTTGTTTACGTGCCGCGCCGTGATTTTGTTGGTGTTCTAGGCTCGCGTCTCTAGCACAGTCTAGCCTAGGACCAGCACAGTACCGTCGTTGAGCGTTTATTCAACTTTGCATCTCTGAATTGATTATTGCTGACCCTTTTTGCTACCATATTATAAGCCTTCCCAGCTCCACATACATCTACGTCGTGCGTTTGACTCTCCCTGGTAATCGCTCTATCCAAGCTTTGAGAGTTTTGACTACAATGGTTGCCGATCACCATCTTCTGCTGGGTAAGAACTGGTAAGAATTTGAGGTTTGCTTGACGGATTTGTGACACCCACCACCACCACTTGTTCGTAGTCTGTAGGATCATATTCTTGTGTGTTTCTATTGCTGCTAACCATGCCAGGATCACAAGCCGACGAGATTGACTGGGAGAATTTATCGAACAAGGAGCTTCATGATAAGTTTCAGCAAATGATGACTGAACAGGTGCAAGATGTGCTGAACAATTTTGAAGAGGCCATGGAGAAGATCACTGGCTTTGAGAAGACGTTCGAAACAAAGCTCGATAACAAGTTTAATGAATTGCTCGCGCGTCTTCCACCACCACCAACCGCTGCAGCTAACGCACCTCTCCAACAACAACAACAACGACTACCTCCACGTCGCGAAGCAGGCCTCCGCCAAGCAAGCCGTGTTCCTCTTGCGTTTGGCCGAACTGTTGGTGCTGATGTTGATACTTCTGTGGCTCCTGCTGCTGATGCGGAGGAGGATGATTATGTGGGAGATTATGAGGATGAGGTTGATCAAAATCAACACTACGTGCAGCCACCTGTACCACCACCAGCAGGTCGACCACAGGTATATATTCGTAATGGTAGGCCTGCACCACCACCTCAGGTACGAGATGATGTCCATATTCCTAAACTGAAATTGAATATTCCACCATTTGAGGGTAGATATGTTCCTGATATATATCTTACTTGGGAGTTAGAAACTGAACAACGATTTACATGTTTACAATATCCTGAGGAGAGACGAGTTGCTGCTGCCGTTTGTGCTTTCACTAGTTTTGCATGTGTATGGTGGTCTGAACATTGTAGATTATATCCTATTCCAACTACTTGGGCTGCTTTGAAAACTGCTATGCGTACGCGTTGGGTTCCACCATATTATCAACGTGAATTGCTTCAAAAATTGCAGCGTTTAAGACAAGGAAAAAATTCTGTAGAAGAATATTGTCAGGAATTACAAACTGGCATGATTAGATGTGGTATTGTTGAGGAGAATGAAGCTATGCTTGCACGTTTTCTTGGTGGATTAAATAGAGAGATTCAGACCATTCTAGACTATAAGGAGTATACTAATATCACTCGTTTATTCCATCTTGCTTGTAAAGCTGAACGTGAAGTGCAGGATCGACAAGCATTGGGGCGAACTAACTTTTCTGCAGGCCGACCTTCATCATGGACACCACGTGCATCTTCTACTTCAACTGCACCAGCACCTCCATCCGGTGCCACCTCCAGCCGTGATACAAGAAAACATGCACAACCACCATTATCTGCCAAGAGCGCACCTGCGGGGCCTGCACAGCGTTCTTCTTCTTCCATGGCATCAACAGGGCACACAAGTGATATTATTTGTCGTCGTTGTAAGGGAGGAGGTCATTATGCGAGAGAATGCAAATCTCCGCGTGTGATGATTGCTACCGCGGATGGTGGATATGAGTCCGCTAGTGACTATGATGAGGAGACTTTGGCTCTTATTACACGTGAAGAACATGGTGGAGATGATTCTGATCATGAGACGCAATACATGGCTCCTGAAGACGCTGACAGGTATGAATGTTTAGTTGCTCAACGTGTTTTGAGTGTGCAGGTCACACAAGCTGAGCAAAATCAGAGGCACAATTTGTTTCATACCAAGGGAGTTGTGAAGGAACGTTCTGTGCGCGTCATCATAGATGGAGGGAGCTGCAACAACTTGGCTAGCATGGAGATGGTGGAGAAGCTTTCTCTCACCACAAGACCACATCCACATCCTTACTACATCCAATGGTTCAACAACAGCGGCAAGGTTAAGGTAACACGTACTGTTCGTGTGCATTTTAGTATCTCTACATATGCTGATTATGTTGATTGTGATGTGGTACCTATGCAAGCATGTTCCTTATTACTTGGTAGACCATGGCAATTTGATAAAAATTCTGTACACCATGGTAGAAACAATCACTATACTCTTGTTCATAAGGATAAAAATATTACTTTGCTTCCTATGACTCCTGATTCCATTTTGAAAGATGATATTAATAGAGCTAATAAAGCAAAACAGGAGAAGAATAAGAGTGAAAATCAGATTGTGGCAAAAGAATTTGAGCAACAAATGAAGCCTAATAATAAACCATCTAGTGTTGCTTCTGAAATTAAATTGAAAAGTGCATGTTTATTTGCCACCAAATCTGATATTGATGAGCTAGATTTCAGCAAATCTGTTTGCTATGCTTTTGTGTGCAAAGAGGCATTATTTTCATTCGAGGACGTGCCTTCGTCTTTGCCTCCTGCTGTCACTAACATTTTGCAGGAGTTCGCTGACGTTTTTCCACAAGAAGTGCCACCGGGATTACCGCCTATTCGAGGGATTGAGCATCAGATTGACTTAATTCCCGGTGCTTCACTGCCAAACCGTGCACCATACCGTACCAATCCAGAGGAGACGAAGGAGATTATGCGTCAAGTATAAGAGCTTCTTGACAAAGGTTATATACGCGAATCCCTTAGTCCTTGTGCTGTTCCTATTATTCTAGTGCCGAAAAAGGATGGTACATCACGTATGTGTGTTGATTGTAGAGGCATTAATAATATTACTATTCGTTATCGTCATCCTATTCCTAGGCTAGATGATATGCTTGATGAATTGAGTGGCTCTACAATATTCTCCAAAGTTGATTTGCGTAGTGGCTACCATCAAATTCGTATGAAATTGGGAGATGAATGGAAAACAGCATTTAAAACTAAGTTTGATTATATGAGTGGTTAGTCATGCCTTTTGGGTTAACTAATGCACCTAGTACTTTCATGAGATTAATGAACGAAGTTTTACGTGCTTTCATTGGACGATTTGTGGTAGTTTACTTTGATGACATATTGATTTATAGGAGATCTTTGGAAGAACATTTGGAACATTTACGTGCTGTTTTTATTGCTCTACGTGATGCACGTTTGTTTGGTAACCTTGGGAAGTGCACCTTTTGCACCGACCGAGTATCTTTTCTTGGCTATGTTGTTACTCCACAGGGAATTGAAGTTGATAAAGCCAAGATTGAAGCTATTGAGAGTTGGCCGCAGCCCAATACGGTCACACAAGTGAGGAGTTTTCTTGGCCTCGCTGGATTCTATAGGCGTTTTGTGAGAGATTTCAGCACCATTGCTGCACCTCTCAATGAGCTTACAAAGAAAGATGTGCCTTTTCTTTGGGGTACCGCACAGGAAGAAGCCTTCACGGTATTGAAAGATAAGTTGACACATGCTCCTTTACTCCAACTTCCTGATTTTAATAAGACTTTTGAGCTTGAATGTGATGCTAGTGGAATTGGATTAGGAGGTGTGTTATTACAAGATGGCAAACCTGTTGCATACTTTTCTGAAAAATTGAGTGGGCCTAGTCTGAATTATTCTACTTATGATAAAGAATTATATGCTCTTGTTCGGACTTTAGAAACATGGCAACATTATTTATGGCCCAAAGAATTTGTTATACATTCTGATCATGAATCTTTGAAACATATTAAAAGTCAAGCTAAACTGAATCGTAGACATGCTAAATGGGTTGAATTCATTGAGACTTTCCCTTATGTCATTAAACACAAGAAGGGAAAAGAAAATGTTATTGCTGATGCATTGTCTCGTCGCTATACTATGCTTTCACAACTTGACTTCAAAATATTTGGTTTGGAGACCATCAAAGATCAATATGTGCATGATGCTGATTTTAAAGATGTAATGCAGAATTGTAAAGAACGAAGAATGTGGAGCAAGTTTGTTGTTAACGATGGATTTGTGTTTCGTGCCAACAAGCTATGCATTCCAGCTAGCTCCGTTCGTCTTTTGTTGTTGCAGGAGGCGCATGGAGGAGGATTAATGGGACACTTTGGCGTGAAGAAGACGGAGGACATACTTGCTACACATTTCTTTTGGCCAAAGATGAGACGGGATGTTGAGCGTTTTATTGCTCGCTGCACTACATGTCAAAAAGCTAAGTCACGACTCAATCCTCATGGTTTATATATGCCTTTGCCTGTACCTAGTGTTCCTTGGGAGGATATATCTATGGACTTTGTTTTAGGTTTACCTCGAACAAAGAAGGGGAGGGATAGCATATTTGTTGTCGTGGATAGATTCTCGAAAATGGCACACTTTATACCATGTCATAAAAGCGATGATGCTGTTAATGTTGCTGATTTGTTCTTTCGTGAAATTATTCGCTTGCATGGTGTGCCAAATACTATTGTTTCAGATCGTGATACTAAATTTCTTAGCCACTTTTGGAGATGTTTATGGGCTAAGTTGGGGACTAAACTGCTTTTTAGTACTACTTGTCACCCCCAAACTGATGGACAAACTGAAGTAGTCAATAGAACGTTGTCTACTATGCTTAGGGCTGTTTTGAACAATAATAAGAAAATGTGGGAGGAATGCTTGCCTCATATTGAATTTGCTTATAATCGTTCATTGCATTCTACTAGTAAGATGTGCCCTTTTGAAGTTGTGTATGGTTTCCTACCTCGTGCACCTATTGATTTGTTGCCTCTTCCATCTTCGGAGAAGGTTAATTTTGATGCTAAACAACGTGCTGAATTGATTTTAAAAATGCATGAGTTAACTAAGGAAAACATTGAGCGCATGAATGCTAAATATAAACTTGCTGGAGATAAGGGTAGAAAACATGTTGTGTTTGCACCTGGAGATCTTCTTTGGTTACATTTGCGTAAGGATAGATTTCCTGATTTGCGCAAATCAAAGTTAATGCCACGGGCTGATGGTCCCTTTAAGGTGTTAGAGAAAATAAATGATAATGCATATAAACTTGAGCTGCCTGCAGATTTTGGGGTTAGTCCCACTTTTAACATTGCAGATTTGAAGCCTTATTTGGGTGAGGAAGATGAACATCCGTCGAGGACGACTTCATTTCAAGAAGGGGAGGATGATGAGGACATCAATACAATTGTTACACCCACAGCCCCTGCTGCTATACATACTGGACCAATTACTAGAGCTCGTGCACGCCAACTAAATTACCAGGTACTTTCGTTTCTTGGTAATGATTCTAATGTTCATGAGAATATGATGCTGCCTAAATTGGATACATTTGTTTTGCTTACAAATGAAGGGCCTAGCTTGGAGAAGGATGAACATTGGAGCAAGAACAAGCATGGAGATGATGGCATGCGCAAGGGAAACAAGAACGGAGTTACAAGTGATGATTTCAGGACTTTGAAGCCACCATAATGGGTGCATGAAGCCTTGGACGAAATATACAAGATGCCACTTCATAAATTTCGTCCCGAGGCTATTTTAGGTGCTGCGTCACCTTATTATTGGGCCAGGCCCAGGTAATTTCGAAATACATAAGTATAGGCTATTTTTAGAGTCCGTATGTGTGGGGAAACAAGAGATAGGGTTGATTTCGGACCCCTCCACCAAGGGCCACGAAATTCCCCCCTCTTCCTCCATATATACAGCCCTTAGGGCATCGTTTAGACTTTGGGTTTTGTTTAGATTAAAAGTTCGCCATAGCTGCAACTTCGCGTACTTCGTTTGTGTTCAACGACCAGACAAAGGCGTCACAGAACCCCACCTTGATCAATAAAGCTTTCATCTTATATTCGCAATATCCAGATTGCAATCTCAGTTTCTTGCTTGTTCTTCGTTTGCTCGCAGGAAACAGACCCTCGTGGTCAGGTTGATCGTGCTCCGGCGTGGTCAATAACCTCTCGGAGTTGGTTTAGCGATTGCTAAGGCGCGACGTCCTCGCACGTTCGTAGTCAGATCGTCAAAGTCGACTTCCACCAAAGCGAAATCCATCATCTCATCGAAAGACGGGACACCCTCGCCTCTATCAGCACCTCTCAACGAGCTTACAAAGAAGGATGTGCCTTTTGTTTGGGGTACCCCACAGGAAGAAGCCTTCACGGTATTGAAAGATAAGTTGACACATGCTCCTTTACTCCAACTTCCTGATTTTAATAAGACTTTTGAGCTTGAATGTGATGCTAGTGGAATTGGATTAGGAGGTGTGTTATTACAAGATGGCAAACCTGTTGCATACTTTTCTGAAAAATTGAGTGGGCCTAGTCTGAATTATTCTACTTATGATAAAGAATTATATGCTCTTGTTCGGACTTTAGAAACATGGCAACATTATTTATGGCCCAAAGAATTTGTTATACATTCTGATCATGAATCATTGAAACATATTAAAAGTCAAGCTAAACTGAATCGTAGACATGCTAAATGGGTTGAATTCATTGAGACTTTCCCTTATGTCATTAAACACAAGAAGGGAAAAGAAAATGTTATTGCTGATGCTTTGTCTCGTCGCTATACTATGCTTTCACAACTTGACTTCAAAATATTTGGTTTGGAGACCACCAAAGATCAATATGTGCATGATGCTGATTTTAAAGATGTAATGCAGAATTGTAAAGAAGGAAGAATGTGGAACAAGTTCGTCGTTAACAATGGATTTGTGTTTCGTGCTAACAAGCTATGCATTCCAGCTAGCTCCATTCGTTTTTTGTTGTTGCAGGAGGCGCATGGAGGAGGATTAATGGGACACTTTGGCGTGAAAAAGACGGAGGACGTACTTGCTACACATTTCTTTTGGCCAAAGATGAGACGGGATGTTGAGCGTTTTATTGCTCGATGCACTACATGTCAAAAAGCTAAGTCACGACTCAATCCTCATGGTTTATATATGCCTTTGCCTGTACCTAGTGTTCCTTGGGAGGATATATCTATGGACTTTGTTTTAGGTTTACCTCGAACAAAGAAGGGGAGGGATAGCATATTTGTTGTCGTGGATAGATTCTCGAAAATGGCACACTTTATACCATGTCATAAAAGCGATGATGCTGTTAATGTTGCTGATTTGTTCTTTCGTGAAATTATTCGCTTGCATGGTGTGCCAAATACTATTGTTTCAGATCGTGATACTAAATTTCTTAGCCACTTTTGGAGATGTTTATGGGCTAAGTTGGGGACTAAACTGCTTTTTAGTACTACTTGTCACCCCCAAACTGATGGACAAACTGAAGTAGTCAATAGAACGTTGTCTACTATGCTTAGGGCTGTTTTGAAGAATAATAAGAAAATGTGGGAGGAATGCTTGCCTCATATTGAATTTGCTTATAATCGTGATGAGGACATGACTACCTTGGATATGACCAAAAATATTGCATATATGCATATTTGTCAGGTGATTTCTAGTGCAAACTATTCAATAATCTATTTATGTTATCCAGAACAAAAATACTTCACACACTTTTGTGTTTTGTCTAATTGCAGGTGTATGGGACATTTGTACAATCCACATATGAAGATAAGGAAGAAAGAGATGTTTATTTGCTGTCCAAAAAGTTCTCTCACGTCACTTTTGGCCCAAGAGAAGATAGAGTCCAAGTCTCTCACGTTCTGGATTCAGATTCGGACTGCACAGACACACCTGACTCAAAACGCACACAAGTTTTTCATACGGACTCCGAATTGGGTGATTCTTTTTTTGTTGGAAACTAGATTTCGTGCACTTTCCAACCCAATTGGAATCACCTTCAAATGCGTCCGGAGCGTTGAGTTGTGGACGAAACAATCTGATGCTGCAGCAGAATCCGAGTCAAACTACAAGTCCAAAGGTGTTACATCACCTCCACTTGGGCCCATTGGCCTTGTACGACCTAGATTTAGTTTTAGGCTGCCTTGGGACGTCCTCCCACCTCCTTGGCCGCCACCCCTTGCTCCTATATAAGTAGATCCATCTAGTAGCTTTTCCTTAGGGTTTTGTTTAGATTAAAAGTTCGCCATAGCTGCAACTTCGCGTACTTCGTTTGTGTTCAACGACCAGACAAAGGCGTCACAGAACCCCACCTTGATCAATAAAGCTTTCATCTTATATTCGCAATATCCAGATTGCAATCTTAGTTTCTTGCTTGTTCTTCGTTTGCTCGCAGGAAACAGACCCTCGTGGTCAGGTTGATCGTGCTCCGGCGTGGTCAATAACCTCTCGGAGTTGGTTTAGCGATTGCTAAGGCGCGACGTCCTCGCACGTTCGTAGTCGGATCGTCAAAGTCGACTTCCACCAAAGCGAAATCCACCATCTCATCGAAAGACGGGACACCTTTGCCTCTATCACTACATGTCAAAAAGCTAAGTCACGACTCAATCCTCATGGTTTATATATGCCTTTGCCTGTACCTAGTGTTCCTTGGGAGGATATATCTATGGACTTTGTTTTAGGTTTACCTCGAACAAAGAAGGGGAGGGATAGCATATTTGTTGTCGTGGATAGATTCTCGAAAATGGCACACTTTATACCATGTCATAAAAGCGATGATGCTGTTAATGTTGCTGATTTGTTCTTTCGTGAAATTATTCGCTTGCATGGTGTGCCAAATACTATTGTTTTAGATCGTGATACTAAATTTCTTAGCCACTTTTGGAGATGTTTATGGGCTAAGTTGGGGACTAAACTGCTTTTTAGTACTACTTGTCACCCCCAAACTGATGGACAAACTGAAGTAGTCAATAGAATGTTGTCTACTATGCTTAGGGCTGTTTTGAAGAATAATAAGAAAATGTGGGAGGAATGCTTGCCTCATATTGAATTTGCTTATAATCGTTCATTGCATTCTACTACTAAGATGTGCCCTTTTGAAGTTGTGTATGGTTTCCTACCTCGTGCACCTATTGATTTGTTGCCTCTTCCATCTTCGGAGAAGGTTAATTTGATGCTAAACAACGTGCTGAATTGATTTTAAAAATGCATGAGTTAACTAAGGAAAACATTGAGCGTATGAATGCTAAATATAAACTTGCTGGAGATAAGGGTAGAAAACATGTTGTGTTTGCACCTGGAGATCTTGTTTGGTTACATTTGCGTAAGGATAGATTTCCTGATTTGCGCAAATCAAAGCTAATGCCACGTGCTGATGGTCCCTTTAAGGTGTTACAGAAAATAAATGATAATGCATATAAACTTGAGCTGCCTGCAGATTTTGGGGTTAGTCCCACTTTTAACATTGCAGATTTGAAGCCTTATTTGGGTGAGGAAGATGAGTTTCCGTCGAGGACGACTTCATTTCAAGAAGGGGAGGATGATGAGGACATCAATACCATTGTTACACCCACAGGCCCTGCTGCTATACATACAGGACCAATTACTAGAGCTCGTGCACGCCAACTAAATTACCAGGTACTTTCGTTTCTTGGTAATGATTCTAATGTTCATGAGAATATGATGCTGCCTAAATTGGATACATTTGTTTTGCTTACAAATGAAGGGCCTAGCTTGGAGAAGGATGAACATTGGAGCAAGAACAAGCATGGAGATGATGGCATGCGCAAGGGGAACAAGAACGGAGTTACAAGTGATGATTTCAGGACTTTGAAGCCACCATAATGGGTGCATGAAGCCTTGGACGAAATATACAAGATGCCACTTCATAAATTTCGTCCCGAGGCTATTTTAGGTGCTGCGTCACCTTATTATTGGGCCAGGCCCATGTAATTTCGAAATACATAAGTATAGGCTATTTTTAGAGTCCGTATGTGTGGGTAAACAAGAGATAGGGTTGATTTCGGACCCCTCCACCAAGGGCCACGAAATTCCCCCCTCTTCCTCCATATATACAGCCCTTAGGGCATCGTTTAGACTTTGGGTTTTGTTTAGATTAAAAGTTCGCCATAGCTGCAACTTCGCGTACTTCGTTTGTGTTCAACGACCAGACAAAGGCGTCACAGAACCCCACCTTGATCAATAAAGCTTTCATCTTATATTCGCAATAACCAGATTGCAATCTCAGTTTCTTGCTTGTTCTTCGTTTGCTCGCAGGAAACAGACCCTCGTGGTCAGGTTGATCGTGCTCCGGCGTGGTCAATAACCTCTCGGAGTTGGTTTAGCGATTGCTAAGGCGCGACGTCCTCGCACGTTCGTAGTCGGATCGTCAAAGTCGACTTCCAACAAAGCGATATACATCATCTCATCGAAAGACGGGACACCTTTGCCTCTATCAACGAGAGTTGGGACAACACACACAAGCATATGGTCCGGTTATCTCTTTACCATCATTTGAGGGTAGATTTAATCCTGCTATTTATCTAGCTTGGGAGCTTGAAGCAGAACAAGTTTTTAGTCACCATGATTTTTTTGAACTTGAGAGAGTACGAGCTACCATTAGAGCATTTACTGGTTTTGCTTCTGTTTGGTGGAGTGTACATTGTAAGAAAAACATTGATAACCAACCCACAACTTGGAAAGTTTTGAAAGCTGTAATGAGACAACAATTTTTTCCTCCTTACTATCGTCGTGAATTGCGTCGCAAATTGGAGCAATTAAAACAAGGAAGTAACACTGTTCATGCTTACTACCAAGAGTTCAAATCTTATATGCATCATTGTGACATAGAAGAATCTGAGGATGATACAATGAATAGATTTTTTGGTGGTTTGAACCATGATATTCAGGCAAGATTTCAGTATATTCCTCGTTGCATTACTGGTATGTATGTCCGTGCTTGTACCTTTGAGAGACAAATACAGGAGGATGCATTGGGTGACTACAACAACTACTATTCCAGTTCATGCTCACCACCGCCGGTTGGTTACTCCACTATTGCACCTACTAGAGCAGCCCCACCTCGGATTGTGAGCGCGATATCATCTCAAGAGTATGGTACATTGTCAACGTCCGTACCTACATCAGCTACATCTCTGCGAGGTAACAGTAAAGGTCTTGATGATATAACTTCACATGAGAATGAAGCATGCCTAGTTAACTTGAATGCATCATGTGTTGAGTTACCTGTTGATTTGAGCACACCACCTATTTTAGAGACTCTTGTTACTGTCATGAATGCGTCATGTGATCAAACAACTGAAATATCAACAATTTTGAGTGCACCCATTTAATTAACTGTTGATGCAAAAGAACCAATGTTTAATCATTTTGATATGACCTCTAATCTTGATGATGATTCTGTGTCCAATGACTTATTGCATGTTTGCTTATTTAAGAGTGTTGTAGCATGTAAATTTGATGCAAGTAAGGTTTATTCATCGAAGTTAGGATGGTTTAATGATGAACATTGCCAATCTTTTGAAGTGAATAAGAGCTTCACTTATATGTGCAAACTGAGTTGCAATATTTTCATGCCTTCTACTTCTTGTGATAATTTTTTGGCTTTAGATTTTATGAACAATGAAAGTTACTCATGTATACATGTGACATATGTGCAAAAATCAAGGGAAGTTAAACTGGATGACATATACATATACAACATGATGAGGACATCAATACAATTGTTACACCCACAGCCCCTGCTGCTATACATACTGGACCAATTACTAGAGCTCGTGCACGCCAACTAAATTACCAGGTACTTTCGTTTCTTGGTAATGATTCTAATGTTCATGAGAATATGATGCTGCCTAAATTGGATACATTTGTTTTGCTTACAAATGAAGGGCCTAGCTTGGAGAAGGATGAACATTGGAGCAAGAACAAGCATGGAGATGATGGCATGCGCAAGGGGAACAATAACGGAGTTACAAGTGATGATTTCAGGACTTTGAAGCCACCATAATGGGTGCATGAAGCCTTGGACGAAATATACAAGATGCCACTTCATAAATTTCGTCCCGAGGCTATTTTAGGTGCTGCGTCACCTTATTATTGGGCCAGGCCCATGTAATTTCGAAATACATAAGTATAGGCTATTTTTAGAGTCCGTATGTGTGGGGAAACAAGAGATAGGCTTGATTTCGGACCCCTCCACCAAGGGCCACGAAATTCCCCCCCCCCTCTTCCTCCATATATACAGCCCTTAGGGCATCGTTTAGACTTTGGGTTTTGTTTAGATTAAAAGTTCGCCATAGCTGCAACTTCGCGTACTTCGTTTGTGTTCAACGACCAGACAAAGGCGTCACAGAACCCCACCTTGATCAATAAAGCTTTCATCTTATATTCGCAATATCCAGATTGCAATCTTAGTTTCTTGCTTGTTCTTCGTTTGCTCGCAGGAAACAGACCCTCGTGGTCAGGTTGATCGTGCTCCGGCGTGGTCAATAACCTCTCGGAGTTGGTTTAGCGATTGCTAAGGCGCGACGTCCTCGCACGTTCGTAGTCGGATCGTCAAAGTCGACTTCCACCAAAGCGAAATCCACCATCTCATCGAAAGACGGGACACCTTTGCCTCTATCACAGGTACTTTCGTTTCTTGGTAATGATTCTAATGTTCATGAGAATATGATGCTGCCTAAATTGGATACATTTGTTTTGCTTACAAATGAAGGGCCTAGCTTGGAGAAGGATGAACATTGGAGCAAGAACAAGCATGGAGATGATGGCATGCGCAAGGGAAACAAGAACGGAGTTACAAGTGATGATTCCAGGACTTTGAAGCCACCATAATGGGTGCATGAAGCCTTGGACGAATTATACAAGATGCCACTTCATAAATTTCGTCCCGAGGCTATTTTAGGTGCTGCGTCACCTTATTATTGGGCCAGGCCCATGTAATTTCGAAATACATAAGTATAGGCTATTTTTAGAGTCCGTATGTGTGGGGAAACAAGAGATAGGGTTGATTTCGGACCCCTCCACCAAGGGCCACGAAATTCCCCCCTCTTCCTCCATATATACAGCCCTTAGGGCATCGTTTAGACTTTGGGTTTTGTTTAGATTAAAAGTTCGCCATAGCTGCAACTTCGCGTACTTCGTTTGTGTTCAACGACCAGACAAAGGCGTCACAGAACCCCACCTTGATCAATAAAGCTTTCATCTTATATTCGCAATATCCAGATTGCAATCTCAGTTTCTTGCTTGTTCTTCGTTTGCTCGCAGGAAACAGACCCTCGTGGTCAGGTTGATCGTGCTCCGGCGTGGTCAATAACCTCTCGGAGTTGGTTTAGCGATTGCTAAGGCGCGACGTCCTCGCACGTTCGTAGTCGGATCGTCAAAGTCGACTTCCACCAAAGCGAAATCCATCATCTCATCGAAAGACGGGACACCTCCGCCTCTATCAAACACACCTCCTAATCCAATTCCACTAGCATCACATTCAAGCTCAAAAGTCTTATTAAAATCAGGAAGTTGGAGTAAAGGAGCATGTGTCAACTTATCTTTCAATACCGTGAAGGCTTCTTCCTGTGCGGTACCCCAAAGAAAAGGCACATCTTTCTTTGTAAGCTCATTGAGAGGTGCAGCAATGGTGCTGAAATCTCTCACAAAACGCCTATAGAGTCCAGCGAGGCCAAGAAAACTCCTCACTTGTGTGACCGTTTTGGGCTGCGGCCAACTCTCAATAGCTTCAATCTTGGCTTTATCAACTTCAATTCCCTGTGGAGTAACAACATAGCCAAGAAAAGATACTCGGTCGGTGCAAAAGGTGCACTTCCCAAGGTTACCAAACAAACGTGCATCACGTAGAGCAATAAAAACGGCACGTAAATGTTCCAAATGTTCTTCCAAAGATCTGCTATAAATCAATATGTCATCAAAGTAAACTACCACAAATCGTCCAATGAAAGCACGTAAAACTTCGTTCATTAATCTCATGAAAGTACTAGGTGCATTAGTTAACCCAAAAGGCATGACTAACCACTCATATAATCCAAACTTAGTTTTAAATGCTGTTTTCCATTCATCTCCCAATTTCATACGAATTTGATGGTAGCCACTACGCAAATCAACTTTGGAGAATATTGTAGAGCCACTCAATTCATCAAGCATATCATCTAGCCTAGGAATAGGATAACGATAACGAATAGTAATATTATTAATGCCTCTACAATCAACACACATACGTGATGTACCATCCTTTTTCGGCACTAGAATAATAGGAACAGCACAAGGACTAAGGGATTCGCGTATATAACCTCTGTCGAGAAGCTCTTGTACTTGACGCATAATCTCCTTCGTCTCCTCTGGATTGGTACGGTATGGTGCACGGTTTGGCAGTGAAGCACCGGGAATTAAGTCAATCTGATGCTCAATCCCTCGAATAGGCGGTAATCCCGGTGGCACGTCTTGTGGAAAAACGTCAGCGAACTCCTGCAAAATGTTAGTGACAGCAGGAGGCAAAGAGGAAGGCACGTCCTCGAATGAAAATAATGCCTCTTTGCACACAAAAGCATAGCAAACAGATTTTCTGAAATCTAGCTCATCAATATCAGATTTGGTGGCAAATAAACATGCACTTTTCAATTTAATTTCAGAAGCAACACTAGATGGTTTATTATTAGGCTTCATTTGTTGCTCAAATTCTTTTGCCACAATCTGATTTTCACTCTTATTCTTCTCCTGTTGTGCTTTATTAGCTCTATTAATATCATCTTTCAAAATGGAATCAGGAGTCATAGGAAGCAAAGTAATATTTTTATCCTTATGAACAAGAGTATAGTGATTGTTTCTACCATGGTGTACAGAATTTTTATCAAATTGCCATGGTCTACCAAGTAATAAGGAACATGCTTGCATAGGTACCACATCACAATCAACATAATCAGCATATGTAGAGATACTAAAATGCACACGAACAGTACGTGTTACCTTAACCTTGCCGCTGTTGTTGAACCATTGGATGTAGTAAGGATGTGAATGTGGTCTTGTGGTGAGAGAAAGCTTCTCCACCATCTCCATGCTAGCCAAGTTGTTGCACCTCCCTCCGTCTATTATGACGCGCACAGAACGTTCCTTCACAACTCCCTTGGTATGGAACAAATTGTGCCTCTGATTTTGCTCAGCTTGTGTGACCTGCACACTCAAAACACGTCGAGCAACTAAACATTCATAGCTGTCAGCGTCTTCAGGAGCCATGTATTGCGTCTCATGATCAGAATCATCTCCACCATGTTCTTCACGTGTAATAAGAGCCAATGTCTCCTCATCATAGTCACTAGCGGACTCATATCCACCATCCGCGGTAGCAATCATCACACGCGGAGATTTGCATTCCCTCGCATAATGACCTCCTCCCTTACAACGACGACAAATAATATCACTTGTGTGCCCTGTTGATGCCATGGAAGAAGAAGAACGCTGTGCAGGCCCCGCAGGTGCGCTCTTGGCAGATAATGGTGGTTGTGCCTGTTTTCTTGTATCACGGCTGGAGGTGGCACCGGATGGAGGTGCTGGTGCAGTTGAAGTAGAAGATGCACGTGGTGTGAATGATGAAGGTCGGCCTGCAGAAAAGTTAGTTCGCCCCAATGCTTGTCGATCCTGCACTTCACGTTCAGCTTTACAAGCAAGATGGAATAAACGAGTGATATTAGTATACTCCTTATAGTCTAGAATGGTCTGAATCTCTCTATTTAATCCACCCAGAAAACGCTGCAATTTTTGAAGCAATTCACGTTGATAATATGGTGGAACCCAACGCGTACGCATAGCAGTTTTCAAAGCAGCCCAAGTAGTTGGAATAGGATATAATCTACAATGTTCAGACCACCATACACATGCAAAACTAGTGAAAGCACAAATAGCAGCAGCAACTCGTCTCTCCTCAGGATATTGTAAACATGTAAATCGTTGTTCAGTTTCTAACTCCCAAGTAAGATATATATCAGGAACATATCTACCCTCAAATGGTGGAATATTCAATTTCAGTTTAGGAATATGGACATCATCGCGTACCTGAGGTGGTGGTGCAGGCCTACCATTACGAATATATACCTGAGGTCGACCTGCTGGTGGTGGTGCTGGTGGCTGCTCGTAGATCTGATTTTGATCAACCTCATCCTCATAATCGCCCGCATACTCATCATCCTCCTGGGTACCAGCAGGAGCAGTAGCAGGAGCCAAAGAAGCACCAACAGCAGTAGCAGCGGCACCAGAATTTTGTCCTAGCTCAATAGGAACACGCTGTGTTCGTCCATACTGATTCGGAAGGGGGCGTAGTTGTTGTTGTTGCAGAGGTTCGACAGGTGCAGCCGGTGGTGGAAGACGCGCAAGCAGTTCATTAAATCTGTTATCGAGCTTTGTTTTGAACGTCTTCTCAAGGCCAGTGATCTTCTCCATGGCCTCTTCAAAATTGTTCAGCACATCTTGTACCTGTTCAGTCATCATTTGCTGAAACTTATCATGAAGCTCCTTGTTCGATAAGTTCTTCCAGTCAATCTCGTCGGCTTGTGATCCTGGCATGGTTAGCAGCAATAGAAACACACAAGAATATGATCCTACAGACTACTAAGAAGTGGTGGTGGTGTATCACAAATCCGTCAAGCAAATCTCAAATTCTTACCAGTTCTTACCCAGCAGCAGGCGGTGATCGGCAACCGTTGTAGTCAAAAACTCTCAAAGCTTGGATAGAGCGATTACCAGGGAGAGTCAAACACACGACGTAGATGTATGTGGACCTGGGAAGGCTTATAGTATGGTAGCAAAAAGGGTCAGCAATAATCAATTCAGAGATGCAAAGTTGCATAAACGCTCAACGACGGTACTGTGCTGGTCCTAGGCTAGACTGTGCTAGAGACGCGAGCCTAGAACACCAACAAAATCACGGCGCGGCACGTAAACAAGGGAAAAGCACACTCTAAATTTTTTTTTTTCGCTCCTTTTTTCTTTGTTCTTTTTTTTTGCGCTCTTTTTTTTTGCGCTGTTTTTTTTTGCGAAAAATCACTATAATGGCGAGTGTCTCAAAACTCTTCCTAGCTCAAACTGACAGGATGGGCACGAAATTTTTTTCGACCAATTTTTTTTTCGACCGCCCGGACCCAAAAACTGGAAACGGGTCAAAAAAAACTTCCTATAATGGCACCTGTCTCAAAACACTCAGAAACACCTAAAAACAGGATAGCCAGAAATTTTTTCGAAAAATGCGTTTTCGAAAAATTTTCGGCCTAAACGGAGCGTGGCTACCCAAATGTTTTTTTTCGAAACCTACTCCGGCAAGGAAACACGAATCGGAAACTAGATGGATCTCGGAAACAAACCTAATAAGCAAGGAACTCGGATTGGTGGTAGATATATGGTGGTGGTATATGGCAGCGGTGGTGGTAGCGGTGGTAGTATATGGATATGGATCGGTGGTGGTATATGGACACGAATTGGTGGTGGTATATGGATACGGATTCGGAGCGGTGGTGGTAGATGGCAGGGGCGATGATGATGGTGCGGCGGCGGCGTGACAACTTATGACCAGAACTCGAAACTCTAAAAGACTAGACTCTAAGACCAGCAACTAGACCGACGATGCAACCGCAAATTCAACAAAGCAAAACCCTAAAAAGATTATGCAAAGGCTCAGATTGGTTCGGATATGATGAACTAACCCTAAATTTTTTTTGTGGCTTTTTCGTGGATTGTAGGTATGAAGAACAGACTCGATCTAAACTACGAAAAACTGTAAAATCTCACCGAGCAACCTGGAAATCTGATACCACTTGATAGAGGCGGAGGTGTCCCGTCTTTCGATGAGATGATGGATATCGCTTTGGTGGAAGTCGACTTTGACGATCCGACTACGAACGTGCGAGGACGTCGCGCCTTAGCAATCGCTAAACCAACTCCGAGAGGTTATTGACCACGCCGGAGCACGATCAACCTGACCACGAGGGTCTGTTTCCTGTGAGCAAACGAAGAACAAGCAAGAAACTAAGATTGCAATCTGGATATTGCGAATATAAGATGAAAGCTTTATTGATCAAGGTGGGGTTCTGTGACGCCTTTGTCTGGTCGTTGAACACAAACGAAGTACGCGAAGTTGCAGCTATGGCGAACTTTTAATCTAAACAAAACCCAAAGTCTAAACGATGCCCTAAGGGCTGTATATATGGAGGAAGAGGGGGGAATTTCGTGGCCCTTGGTGGAGGGGTCCGAAATCAACCCTATCTCTTGTTTCCCCACACATACGGACTCTAAAAATAGCCTATACTTATGTATTTCGAAATTACATGGGCCTGGCCCAATAAAAAGGTGACGCAGCACCTATAATAGTCTCGGGACGAAATTTATGAAGTGGCATCTTGTATATTTCGTCCATGGCTTCATGCACCCATTATGGTGGCTTCAAAGTCCTGAAATCATCACTTGTAACTCCGTTCTTGTTCCCCTTGCGCATGGCATCATCTCCATGCTTGTTCTTGCTCCAATGTTCATCCTTCTCCAAGCTAGGCCCTTCATTTGTAAGCAAAACAAATGTATCCAATTTAGGCAGCATCATATTCTCATGAACATTAGAATCATTACCAAGAAACGAAAGTACCTGATAATTTAATTGGCGTGCGTGAGCTCTAGTAATTGGTCCAGTATGTATAGCAGCAGGGGCTGTGGGTGTAACAATTGTATTGATGTCCTCATCATCCCCCTGCTCCTTTATATACGGGGGCAGGGGGCACCCCTAGACACACAAGTTGATCCACTGATCAATATTCTTAGCCGTGTGCGGTGCCCCCTTCCACCATAATCCTCGATAATATTGTAGCGGTGCTTAGGCGAAGCCCTGCGACGGTAGTACATCAAGATCGTCAGCACGCCGTCATGCTGACGGAACTCTTCCCCGACACTTTGCTGGATCGGAGTCCGGGGATCGTCATCGAGCTGAACGTGTGCTAGAACTCGGAGGTGCCGTAGTTTCGGTGCTTGATCGGTCGGGCCGTGAAGACGTACGACTACATCAACCGCGTTGTGCTAACGCTTCCGCTGTCGATCTACAAGGGTACGTAGATCACACTCTCCCCTCTCGTTGCTATGCATCACCATGATCTTGCGTGTGCGTAGGAATTTTTTTGAAATTACTACGTTCCTCAACAGTCATGGGTGCAAATAGTGTGCATGAATAATTCACATGACATAGCACAAGCATGAAAGCAAGATATGAAGAAGGTATCATCATTGTATTGGCAAGAAGTCCTATGTAAATAGCAATGGAACATCATGACTCTCCCAACACAAGAATCAACACTAGCATGAGGCACATGATAAACATGGCAATAGCAACAAGGATCTCCACCAAGCATGCAAATACACATAGGAGTAACATAATTGTGAATCATGGGTAGATGCAAGCAAGGGTCACAATTGCATGGCAAAGGCATAGAAGCAAGCATAACATGCAAAGTGAACACGGTAAAAGGAGCAAGAGAGCGGTATATAGCCCATAGCCGTGCGAGAGCCAAGTGAGAGAGATGTGCGTAGATGTTGCGCGAAGAGAGCGGTGGTAAGGATAGTTCTCGGGATCCAAAGTCATCTTTGCTCTCAAGAGCTTGTTTCGTCAACTCTTGGGATTGAGAGGTTGACGAGTATACGTGAGTACCTACACAAAACAAAGACAAAGGGAAAATTGTGTGTGCGTGGTAGATGTACACATCATCCATCATGATGCGCACGTGCAAGTGTTGGTTAGCACACAATAGCCAATGCTCAAATAAATGAGATGCGTGATATAGAAACATGTCATCCATCATGATAGGTTTGTTGTTATGTATAGCGTAATTGAGACTCAAATTGTGTAATGCATGACAAGAAATATGTAGAGCATTGTTATTCATGGAATGCATATGGTGCAAGCAATTATGATAATCATGCAATGTATGGAATGCATCAAAATCTCCTAATATGTATGAGGAAACTATGGGGGTCTCCTTGATAGAGGCGGAGGTGTCCCGTCTTTCGATGAGATGGTGGATTTCGCTTTGGTGGAAGTCGACTTTGACGATCCGACTACGAACGTGCTAGGACGTCGCGCCTTAGCAATCGCTAAACCAACTCCGAGAGGTTATTGACCACGCCGGAGCACGATCAACCTGACCACGAGGGTCTGTTTCCTGCGAGCAAACGAAGAACAAGCAAGAAACTAAGATTGCAATCTGGATATTGCGAATATAAGATGAAAGCTTTATTGATCAAGGTGGGGTTCTGTGACGCCTTTGTCTGGTCGTTGAACACAAACGAAGTACGCGAAGTTGCAGCTATGGCGAACTTTTAATCTAAACAAAACCCAAAGTCTAAACGATGCCCTAAGGGCTGTATATATGGAGGAAGAGGGGGGAATTTCGTGGCCCTTGGTGGAGGGGTCCGAAATCAACCCTATCTCTTGTTTCCCCACACATACGGACTCTAAAAATAGCCTATACTTATGTATTTCGAAATTACATGGGCCTGGCCCAATAATAAGGTGACGCAGCACCTAAAATAGCCTCGGGATGAAATTTATGAAGTGGCATCTTGTATATTTCGTCCAAGGCTTCATGCACCCATTATGGTGGCTTCAAAGTCCTGAAATCATCACTTGTAACTCCGTTCTTGTTCCCCTTGCGCATGCCATCATCTGCATGCTTGTTCTTGCTCCAATGTTCATCCTTCTCCAAGCTAGGCCCTTCATTTGTAAGCAAAACAAATGTATCCAATTTAGGCAGCATCATATTCTCATGAACATTAGAATCATTACCAAGAAACGAAAGTACCTGGTAATTTAGTTGGCGTGCACGAGCTCTAGTAATTGGTCCAGTATGTATAGCAGCAGGGGCTGTGGGTGTAACAGTTGTATTGATGTCCTCATCACTAGTTTTGCATGTGTATGGTGGTCTGAACATTGTAGATTATATCCTATTCCAACTACTTGGGATGCTTTGAAAACTGCTATGCGTACGCGTTGGGTTCCACCATATTATCAACGTGAATTGCTTCAAAAATTGCAGCGTTTAAGACAAGGAAAAAATTCTGTAGAAGAATATTATCAGGAATTACAAACTGGCATGATTAGATGTGGTATTGTTGAGGAGAATGAAGCTATGCTTGCACGTTTTCTGGGTGGATTAAATAGAGAGATTCAGACCATTCTAGACTATAAGGAGTATACTAATATCACTCGTTTATTCCATCTTGCTTGTAAAGCTGAACGTGAAGTGCAGGATCGACAAGCATTGGGGCGAACTAACTTTTCTGCAGGCCGACCTTCATCATGGACACCACGTGCATCTTCTACTTCAACTGCACCAGCACCTCCATCAGGTGCCACCTCCAGCCGTGATACAAGAAAACAGGCACAACCACCATTATCTGCCAAGAGCGCACCTGCGGGGCCTACACAGCGTTCTTCTTCTTCCATAGCATCAACAGGGCACACAAGTGATATTATTTGTCGTCGTTGTAAGGTAGGAGGTCATTATGCGAGGGAATGCAAATCTCTGCGTGTGATGATTGCTACCGCGGATGGTGGATATGAGTCCGCTAGTGGCTATGATGAGGAGACATTGGCTCTTATTACACGTGAAGAACATGGTGGAGATGATTCTGATCATGAGACGCAATACATGGCTCCTGAAGACGCTGACAGGTATGAATGTTTAGTTGCTCAACGTGTTTTGAGTGTGCAGGTCACACAAGCTGAGCAAAATCAGAGGCACAATTTGTTCCATACCAAGGGAGTTGTGAAGGAACGTTCTGTGCGCGTTATAATAGACGGAGGGAGCTGCAACAACTTGGCTAGCATGGAGATGGTGGAGAAGCTTTCTCTCACCACAAGACCACATCCACATCCTTACTACATCCAATGGTTCAACAACAGCGACAAGGTTAAGGTAACACGTACTGTTCGTGTGCATTTTAGTATCTCTACATATGCTGATTATGTTGATTGTGATGTGGTACCTATGCAAGCATGTTCCTTATTACTTGGTAGACCATGGCAATTTGATAAAAATTCTGTACACCATGGTAGAAACAATCACTATACTCTTGTTCATAAGGATAAAAATATTACTTTGCTTCCTATGACTCCTGATTCCATTTTGAAAGATGATATTAATAGAGCTAATAAAGCACAACAGGAGAAGAATAAGAGTGAAAATCAGATTGTGGCAAAAGAATTTGAGCAACAAATGAAGCCTAACAATAAACCATCTAGTGTTGCTTCTGAAATTAAATTGAAAAGTGCATGTTTATTTGCCACCAAATCTGATATTGATGAGCTAGATTTCAGCAAATCTGTTTGCTATGCTTTTGTGTGCAAAGAGGCATTATTTTCATTCGAGGACGTGCCTTCCTCTTTGCCTCCTGCTGTCACTAACATTTTGCAGGAGTTCGCTGACATTTTTCCACAAGACGTGCCACCGGGATTACCGCCTATTCGAGGGATTGAGCATCAGATTGACTTAATTCCCGGTGCTTCACTGCCAAACCGTGCACCATACCGTACCAATCCAGAGGAGACGAAGGAGATTATGCGTCAAGTACAAGAGCTTCTCGACAAAGGTTATATACGCGAATCCCTTAGTCCTTGTGCTGTTCCTATTATTCTAGTGCCGAAAAAGGATGGTACATCACGTATTGATAGAGGCAAAGGTGTCCCGTCTTTCGATGAGATGATGGATTTCGCTTTGGTGGAAGTCGACTTTGACGATCCGACTACGAACGTGCGAGGACGTCGCGCCTTAGCAATCGCTAAACCAACTCCGAGAGGTTATTGACCACGCCGGAGCACGATCAACCTGACCACGAGGGTCTGTTTCCTGCGAGCAAATGAAGAACAAGCAAGAAACTGAGATTGCAATCTGGATATTGCGAATATAAGATGAAAGCTTTATTGATCAAGGTGGGGTTCTGTGACGCCTTTGTCTGGTCGTTGAACACAAACGAAGTACGCGAAGTTGCAGCTATGGCGAACTTTTAATCTAAACAAAACCCAAAGTCTAAACGATGCCCTAAGGGCTGTATATATGGAGGAAGAGGGGGGAATTTCGTGGCCCTTGGTGGAGGGGTCCGAAATCAACCCTATCTCTTGTTTCCCCACACATACGGACTCTAAAAATAGCCTATACTTATGTATTTCGAAATTACATGGGCCTGGCCCGATAATAAGGTGACGCAGCACCTAAAATAGCCTCGGGACGAAATTTATGAAGTGGCATCTTGTATATTTCGTCCAAGGCTTCATGCACCCATTATGGTGGCTTCAAAGTCCTGAAATCATCACTTGTAACTCCGTTCTTGTTCCCCTTGCGCATGCCATCATCTCCATGCTTGTTCTTGCTCCAATGTTCATCCTTCTCCAAGCTAGGCCCTTCATTTGTAAGCAAAACAAATGTATCCAATTTAGGCAGCATCATATTCTCATGAACATTAGAATCATTACCAAGAAACGAAAGTACCTGGTAATTTAGTTGGCGTGCACGAGCTCTAGTAATTGGTCCAGTATGTATAGCAGCAGGGGCTGTGGGTGTAACAATTGTATTGATGTCCTCATCATCCTCCCCTTCTTGAAATGAAGTCGTCCTCGACGGAAGTTCATCTTCCTCACCCAAATAAGGCTTCAAATCTGCAATGTTAAAAGTGGGACTAACCCCAAAATCTGCAGGCAGCTCAAGTTTATATGCATTATCATTTATTTTCTCTAACACCTTAAAGGGACCATCAGCACGTGGCATTAACTTTGATTTGCGCAAATCAGGAAAACTATCCTTACGCAAATGTAACCAAACAAGATCTCCAGGTGCAAACACAACATGTTTTCTACCCTTATCTCCAGCAAGTTTATATTTAGCATTCATACGCTCAATGTTTTCCTTAGTTAACTCATGCATTTTTAAAATCAATTCAGCACGTTGTTTAGCATCAAAATTAACCTTCTCCGAAGATGGAAGAGGCAACAAATCAATAGGTGCACGAGGTAGGAAACCATACACAACTTCAAAAGGGCACATCTTAGTAGTAGAATGCAATGAACGATTATAAGCAAATTCAATATGAGGCAAGCATTCCTCCCACATTTTCTTATTAGTCTTCAAAACAGCCCTAAGCATAGTAGACAACGTTCTATTGACTACTTCAGTTTGTCCATCAGTTTGGGGGTGACAAGTAGTACTAAAAAGCAGTTTAGTCCCCAACTTAGCCCATAAACATCTCCAAAAGTGGCTAAGAAATTTAGTATCACGATCTGAAACAATAGTATTTGGCACACCATGCAAGCGAATAATTTCACGAAAGAACAAATCAGCAACATTAACAGCATCATCGCTTTTATGACATGGTATAAAGTGTGCCATTTTCGAGAATCTATCCACGACAACAAATATGCTATCCCTCCCCTTCTTTGTTCGAAGTAAACCTAAAACAAAGTCCATAGATATATCCTCCCAAGGAACACTAGGTACAGGCAAAGGCATATATAAACCATGAGGATTGAGTCGTGACTTAGCTTTTTGACATGTAGTGCATCGAGCAATAAAACGCTCAACATCCCGTCTCATCTTTGGCCAAAAGAAATGTGTAGCAAGTACGTCCTCCGTCTTCTTCACGCCAAAGTGTCCCATTAATCCTCCTCCATGCGCCTCCTGCAACAACAAAAGACGAACGGAGCTAGCTGGAATGCATAGCTTGTTAGCACGAAACACAAATCCATCGTTAACGACAAACTTGTTCCACATTCTTCCTTCTTTACAATTCTGCATTACATCTTTAAAATCAGCATCATGCACATATTGATCTTTGATGGTCTCCAAACCAAATATTTTGAAGTCAAGTTGTGAAAGCATAGTATAGCGACGAGACAATGCATCAGCAATAACATGTTCTTTTCCCTTCTTGTGTTTAATGACATAAGGGAAAGTCTCAATGAATTCAACCCATTTAGCATGTCTACGATTCAGTTTAGCTTGACTTTTAATATGTTTCAAAGATTCATGATCAGAATGTATAACAAATTCTTTGGGCCATAAATAATGTTGCCATGTTTCTAAAGTCCGAACAAGAGCATATAATTCTTTATCATAAGTAGAATAATTCAGACTAGGCCCACTCAATTTTTCAGAAAAGTATGCAACGGGTTTGCCATCTTGTAATAACACACCTCCTAATCCAATTCCACTAGCATCACATTCAAGCTCAAAAGTCTTATTAAAATCAGGAAGTTGGAGTAAAGGAGCATGTGTCAACTTATCTTTCAATACGGAGAAGGCTTCTTCCTATGCGGTACCCCAAAGAAAAGGCACATCTTTCTTTGTAAGCTCATTGAGAGGTGCAGCAATGGTGCTGAAATCTCTCACAAAACGCCTATAGAATCCAGCGAGGCCAAGAAAACTCCTCACTTGTGTGACCGTTTTGGGCTGCGGCCAACTCTCAATAGCTTCAATCTTGGCTTTATCAACTTCAATTCCCTGTGGAGTAACAACATAGCCAAGAAAAGATACTCGGTCGGTGCAAAACTCAAAAGGCATGACTAACCACTCATATAATCCAAACATAGTTTTAAATGCTGTTTTCCATTCATCTCCCAATTTCATACGAATTTGATGGTAGCCACTACGCAAATCAACTTTGGAGAATATTGTAGAGCCACTCAATTCATCAAGCATATCATCTAGCCTAGGAATAGGATGACGATAACGAATAGTAATATTATTAATGCCTCTACAATCAACACACATACGTGATGTACCATCCTTTTTCGGCACTAGAATAATAGGAACAGCACAAGGACTAAGGGATTCGCATATATAACCTTTGTCGAGAAGCTCTTGTACTTGACGCATAATCTCCTTCGTCTCCTCTGGATTGGTACGGTATGGTGCACGGTTTGGCAGTGAAGCACCGGGAATTAAGTCAATCTGATGCTCAATCCCTCGAATAGGCGGTAATCCCGGTGGCACGTCTTGTGGAAAAACGTCAGCGAACTCCTGCAAAATGTTAGTGACAGCAGGAGGCAAAGAGGAAGGCACGTCCTCGAATGAAAATAATGCCTCTTTGCACACAAAAGCATAGCAAATAGATTTGCTAAAATCTAGCTCATCAATATCAGATTTGGTGGCAAATAAACATGCACTTTTCAATTTAATTTCAGAAGCAACACTAGATGGTTTATTATTAGGCTTCATTTGTTGCTCAAATTCTTTTGCCACAATCTGATTTTCACTCTTATTCTTCTCCTGTTGTGCTTTATTAGCTCTATTAATATCATCTTTCAAAATGGAATCAGGAGTCATAGGAAGCAAAGTAATATTTTTATCCTTATGAACAAGAGTATAGTGATTGTTTCTACCATGGTGTACAGAATTTTTATCAAATTGCCATGGTCTACCAAGTAATAAGGAACATGCTTGCATAGGTACCACATCACAATCAACATAATCAGCATATGTAGAGATACTAAAATGCACACGAACAGTACGTGTTACCTTAACCTTGTCGCTGTTGTTGAACCATTGGATGTAGTAAGGATGTGGATGTGGTCTTGTGGTGAGAGAAAGCTTCTCCACCATCTCCATGCTAGCCAAGTTGTTGCAGCTCCCTCCGTCTATTATAACGCGCACAGAACGTTCCTTCACAACTCCCTTGGTATGGAACAAATTGTGCCTCTGATTTTGCTCAGCTTGTGTGACCTGCACACTCAAAACACGTTGAGCAACTAAACATTCATACCTGTCAGCGTCTTCAGGAGCCATGTATTGCGTCTCATGATCAGAATCATCTCCACCATGTTCTTCACGTGTAATAAGAGCCAATGTCTCCTCATCATAGCCACTAGCGGACTCATATCCACCATCCGCGGTAGCAATCATCACACGCAGAGATTTGCATTCCCTCGCATAATGACCTCCTACCTTACAACGACGACAAATAATATCACTTGTGTGCCCTGTTGATGCTATGGAAGAAGAAGAACGCTGTGTAGGCCCCGCAGGTGCGCTCTTGGCAGATAATGGTGGTTGTGCCTGTTTTCTTGTATCACGGCTGGAGGTGGCACCTGATGGAGGTGCTGGTGCAGTTGAAGTAGAAGATGCACGTGGTGTCCATGATGAAGGTCGGCCTGCAGAAAAGTTAGTTCGCCCCAATGCTTGTCGATCCTGCACTTCACGTTCAGCTTTACAAGCAAGATGGAATAAACGAGTGATATTAGTATACTCCTTATAGTCTAGAATGGTCTGAATCTCTCTATTTAATCCACCCAGAAAACGTGCAAGCATAGCTTCATTCTCCTCAACAATACCACATCTAATCATGCTAGTTTGTAATTCCTGATAATATTCTTCTACAGAATTTTTTCCTTGTCTTAAACGCTGCAATTTTTGAAGCAATTCACGTTGATAATATGGTGGAACCCAACGCGTACGCATAGCAGTTTTCAAAGCAGCCCAAGTAGTTGGAATAGGATATATTGTACAATGTTCAGACCACCATACACATGCAAAACTAGTGAAAGCACAAACAGCAGCAGCAACTCGTCTCTCCTCAGGATATTGTAAACATGTAAATCGTTGTTCAGTTTCTAACTCCCAAGTAAGATATATATCAGGAACATATCTACCCTCAAATGGTGGAATATTCAATTTCAGTTTAGGAATATGGACATCATCTCGTACCTGAGGTGGTGGTGCAGGCCTACCATTACGAATATATACCTGAGGTCGACCTGCTGGTGGTGGTACAGGTGGCTGCATGTAGTGTTGATTTTGATCAACCTCATCCTCATAATCTCCCACATAATCATCCTCCTCCGCATCAGCAGCAGGAGCCATAGAAGTATCAACAGCAGCACCAACAGTTTGGCCAAACGCAAGAGGAACACGGCTTGCTCGGCGGAGGTCTGCTTCGCGACGTGGAGGTAGTCGTTGTTGTTGTTGTTGGAGAGGAGCGTTAGGTGCAGCGGGTGGTGGTGGTGGAAGACGCGCGAGCAATTCATTAAACTTGTTATCGAGCTTTGTTTCGAACGTCTTCTCAAGGCCAGTGATCTTCTCCATGGCCTCTTCAAAATTGTTCAGCACATCTTGCACCTGTTCAGTCATCATTTGCTGAAACTTATCATGAAGCTCCTTGTTCGATAAATTCTCCCAGTCAATCTCGTCGGCTTGTGATCCTGGCATGGTTAGCAGCAATAGAAACACACAAGAATATGATCCTACAGACTACTAAGAAGTGGTGGTGGTGTATCACAAATCCGTCAAGCAAATCTCAAATTCTTACCAGTTCTTACCCAGCAGCAGGCGGTGATCGGCAACCGTTGTAGTCAAAAACTCTCAAAGCTTGGATAGAGCGATTACCAGGGAGAGTCAAACACACGACGTAGATGTATGTGGAGCTGGGAAGGCTTATAGTATGGTAGCAAAAAGGGTCAGCAATAATCAATTCAGAGATGCAAAGTTGAATAAACGCTCAACGATGGTACTGTGCTGGTCCTAGGCTAGACTGTGCTAGAGACGCGAGCCTAGAACACCAACAAACTCACGGCGCGGCACGTAAACAAGGGAAAAGCACACTCTGAATTTTTTTTTCGCTCTTTTTTTGCGCTGTTTTTTTCTTTTTTTTTGCGAAAAATCACTATAATGGCGAGTGTCTCAAAACTCTTCTTAGCTCAAACTGACAGGATGGGCACGAAATTTTTTCGACCAATTTTTTTTTTTTTTGACTTCCCGGACCCAAAAACTGGAAACGGGTCAAAAAAACTTCCTATAATGGCACCTGTCTCAAAACACTCA
The DNA here is from genome assembly GCF_018294505.1 of Triticum aestivum. NCBI lineage: Eukaryota > Viridiplantae > Streptophyta > Magnoliopsida > Poales > Poaceae > Triticum > Triticum aestivum. Next base: position 252,113,577 of record NC_057806.1, on the reverse strand, counting down.
GAAACACCTAAAAATAGGATAGCCAGAAATTTTTTCGAAAAATGCGTTTTCGAAAGATTTTGGGCCTAAACGGAGCGTGGCTACCCGACTCTTTTTTTTTCCGAAACCTACTCCGGCAAGGAAACACGAATTGGAATCTAGATGGATCCCGAAAACAAACCTAATAAGCAAAGAACTCGGATTGGTGGTGGATATATGGTGGTGGTATATGGCAGCGGTGGTGGTAGCGGTGGTAGTATATGGATATGGATCGGTGGTGGTATATGGACACGGATTGGTGGTGGTATATGGATACGGATTCGGTGCGGTGGTGGTAGATGGCAAGGGCGATGATGATGGTGCGGCGGCGGCGTGACAACTTATGACCAGAACTCGAAACTCTAAAAGACTAGACTCTAAGACCAGCAACTAGACACGACGATGCAACCGCAAATTCAACAAAGCAAAACCCTAAAAAGATTATGCAAGGCTCAGATTGGTTCGGATATGATGAACTAACCCTAATTTTTTTTGTGGCTTTTTCGTGGACTATAGGTATGAAGAACAGACTCGATCTAAACTACGAAAAAACTGTAAAATCTCACCGAGCAACCTTGAGCTCTGATACCACTTGATAGAGGCGGAGGTGTCCCGTCTTTCGATGAGATGGTGGATTTCGCTTTGGTGGAAGTCGACTTTGGCGATCCGACTACGAACGTGCTAGGACGTCGCGCCTTAGCAATCGCTAAACCAACTCCGAGAGGTTATTGACCACGCCGGAGCACGATCAACCTGACCACGAGGGTCTGTTTCCTGCGAGCAAACGAAGAACAAGCAAGAAACTAAGATTGCAATCTGGATATTGCGAATATAAGATGAAAGCTTTATTGATCAAGGTGGGGTTCTGTGACGCCTTTGTCTGGTCGTTGAACACAAACGAAGTACGCGAAGTTGCAGCTATGGCGAACTTTTAATCTAAACAAAACCCAAAGTCTAAACGATGCCCTAAGGGCTGTATATATGGAGGAAGAGGGGGGAATTTCGTGGCCCTTGGTGGAGGGGTCCGAAATCAACCCTATCTCTTGTTTCCCCACACATACGGACTCTAAAAATAGCCTATACTTATGTATTTCGAAATTACATGGGCCTGGCCCAATAATAAGGTGACGTAGCACCTAAAATAGCCTCGGGACGAAATTTATGAAGTCGCATCTTGTATATTTCGTCCAAGGCTTCATGCACCCATTATGGTGGCTTCAAAGTCCTGAAATCATCACTTGTAACTCCGTTCTTGTTCCCCTTGCGCATGCCATCATCTCCATGCTTGTTCTTGCTCCAATGTTCATCCTTCTCCAAGCTAGGCCCTTCATTTGTAAGAAAAACAAATGTATCCAATTTAGGCAGCATCATATTCTCATGAACATTAGAATCATTACCAAGAAACGAAAGTACCTGGTAATTTAGTTGGCGTGCACGAGCTCTAGTAATTGGTCCAGTATGTATAGCAGCAGGGGCTGTGGGTGTAACAATTGTATTGATGTCCTCATCATCCTCCCCTTCTTGAAATGAAGTCGTCCTCGACGGAAGTTCATCTTCCTCACCCAAATAAGGCTTCAAATCTGCAATGTTAAAAGTGGGACTAACCCCAAAATCTGCAGGCAGCTCAAGTTTATATGCATTATCATTTATTTTCTCTAACACCTTAAAGGGACCATCAGCACGTGGCATTAACTTTGATTTGCGCAAATCAGGAAATCTATCCTTACGCAAATGTAACCAAACAAGATCTCCAGGTGCAAAAACAACATGTTTTCTACCCTTATCTCCAGCATGTTTATATTTAGCATTCATGCGCTCAATGTTTTCCTTAGTTAACTCATGCATTTTTAAAATCAATTCAGCACGTTGTTTAGCATCAAAATTAACCTTCTCCGAAGATGGAAGAGGAAACAAATCAATAGGTGCACGAGGTAGGAAACCATACACAACTTCAAAAGGGCACATCTTAGTAGTAGAATGCAATGAACGATTATAAGCAAATTCAATATGAGGCAAGCATTCCTCCCACATTTTCTTATTATTCTTCAAAACAGCCCTAAGCATAGTAGACAATGTTCTATTGACTACTTCAGTTTGTCCATCAGTTTGGGGGTGACAAGTAGTACTAAAAAGCAGTTTAGTCCCCAACTTAGCCCATAAACATCTCCAAAAGTGGCTAAGAAATTTAGTATCACGATCTGAAACAATAGTATTTGGCACACCATGCAAGCGAATAATTTCACGAAAGAACAAATCAGCAACATTAACAGCATCATCGCTTTTATGACATGGTATAAAGTGTGCCATTTTCGAGAATCTATCCACGACAACAAATATGCTATCCCTCCCCTTCTTTGTTCGAAGTAAACCTAAAACAAAGTCCATAGATATATCCTCCCAAGGAACACTAGGTACAGGCAAAGGCATATATAAACCATGAGGATTGAGTCGTGACTTAGCTTTTTGACATGTAGTGCATCGAGCAATAAAACGCTCAACATCCCGTCTCATCTTTGGCCAAAAGAAATGTGTAGCAAGTACGTCCTCCGTCTTCTTCACGCCAAAGTGTCCCATTAATCCTCCTCCATGCGCCTCCTGCAACAACAAAAGACGAATGGAGCTAGCTGGAATGCATAGCTTGTTAGCACGAAACACAAATCCATCGTTAACGACAAACTTGTTCCACATTCTTCCTTCTTTACAATTCTGCATTACATCTTTAAAATCAGCATCATGCACATATTGATCTTTGATGGTCTCCAAACCAAATATTTTGAAGTCAAGTTGTGAAAGCATAGTATAGCGGCGAGACAATGCATCAGCAATAACATTTTCTTTTCCCTTCTTGTGTTTAATGACATAAGGGAAAGTCTCAATGAATTCAACCCATTTAGCATGTCTACGATTCAGTTTAGCTTGACTTTTAATATGTTTCAAAGATTCATGATCAGAATGTATAACAAATTCTTTGGGCCATAAATAATGTTGCCATGTTTCTAAAGTCCGAACAAGAGCATATAATTCTTTATCATAAGTAGAATAATTCAGACTAGGCCCACTCAATTTTTCAGAAAAGTATGCAACAGGTTTGCCATCTTGTAATAACACACCTCCTAATCCAATTCCACTAGCATCACATTCAAGCTCAAAAGTCTTATTAAAATCAGGAAGTTGGAGTAAAGGAGCATGTGTCAACTTATCTTTCAATACCGTGAAGGCTTCTTCCTGTGCGGTACCCCAAACAAAAGGCACATCCTTCTTTGTAAGCTCGTTGAGAGGTGCAGCAATGGTGCTGAAATCTCTCACAACACGCCTATAGAATCTGATAGAGGCAAAGGTGTCCCGTCTTTCGATGAGATGGTGGATTTCGCTTTGGAGGAAGTCGACTTTGACGATCCGACTACGAACGTGCGAGGACGTCGCGCCTTAGCAATCGCTAAACCAACTCCGAGAGGTTATTGACCACGCCGGAGCACGATCAACCTGACCACGAGGGTCTGTTTCCTGCGAGCAAACGAAGAACAAGCAAGAAACTAAGATTGCAATCTGGATATTGCGAATATAAGATGAAAGCTTTATTGATCAAGGTGGGGTTCTGTGACGCCTTTGTCTGGTCGTTGAACACAAACGAAGTACGCGAAGTTGCAGCTATGGCGAACTTTTAATCTAAACAAAACCCAAAGTCTAAACGATGCCCTAAGGGCTGTATATATGGAGGAAGAGGGGGGGAATTTCGTGGCCCTTGGTGGAGGAGTCCGAAATCAACCCTATCTCTTGTTTCCCCACACATACGGACTCTAAAAATAGCCTATACTTATGTATTTCGAAATTACATGGGCCTAGCCCAATAATAAGGTGACGCAGCACCTAAAATAGCCTCGGGACGAAATTTATGAAGTGGCATCTTGTATATTTCGTCCAAGGCTTCATGCACCCATTATGGTGGCTTCAAAGTCCTGAAATCATCACTTGTAACTCCGTTCTTGTTCCCCTTGCGCATGCCATCATCTCCATGCTTGTTCTTGCTCCAATGTTCATCCTTCTCCAAGCTAGGCCCTTCATTTGTAAGCAAAACAAATGTATCCAATTTAGGCAGCATCATATTCTCATGAACATTAGAATCATTACCAAGAAACGAAAGTACCTGGTAATTTAGTTGGCGTGCACGAGCTCTAGTAATTGGTCCAGTATGTATAGCAGCAGGGGCTGTGGGTGTAACAATTGTATTGATGTCCTCATCACTCCTCATGAGCATTAATGGAAACATCACACGGAGAAGATTGACTACATCCCAAACAATGCATATTTGGAACAATGTGATCATGGCATGGCATAGTAGATGAATTGCGCAAATCATGTAAAGGAAGCGTAGCAATATCATCGCAAGTGAAACAAAAGCCAATGACCATCATCTTGTCATCTATGCCATAAGTGCAAATGGGATTGATTTTAATGGGGCATGATGCATAGCTACTATGTTGAGATTGAAATGATGCAATATGGGATATCTCACTCATAGCATATGACAAGGTTAATGGATTGTCAAACATGATGTGACCAAAAGAATTTTCACATGATATCCTATGGAGCATAGCATCACAACTAGGCAACTCAACATGCTCATCATCATGCAAGCAATCAATGTGAAGATAGTCCACTAGTGGGACAAGAGAAACACCATCACCTATGTTACCTATGGGGCTCCACTCATGTGGTGTAGGTGTGGTGTCGAAGACCAAGTCGTGGTCATCTTCATCGTGATGGAACCATGTGGGGGGTGCATCGTATTCCACCATGGCCATCGTCGTCTCCAGTGGAGTTATGGACTCGTCGAGGATAGGCGTGTCATCACGTAGGAGACCTAGCACCAAAGAAAACACACTCGGAGTAGAGGTTAAGTTGTTAGAAATCATAGTGGCCTCACGTGCCGTGTTAACTACCTCACTCACTAAGTGTGGTGGCTCACTCAGTCCCTCTTGGATGCTCTCAAGTGTGGGGCTAGTGGTGGTCACACTCATCCTCTCATAGGAAATGCACTCAATGTTAAAAATGGTGGAGTCACTCATATGACTCATGGTGGGGTGGCTCTCCTCACATGGGAATTGGGGCATCTCCTTATATGTGGGTGTCGAAGAGATGTAGGTGCCAATGTCTCCATGCTCAATCATGTCGTAGTCGTAGCCATGGATGAAGGCCGAAGATGGCACATCATCTGATAGAGGCGAGGGTCCCGATGTTTCGATGAGATGATAACTATCGATTTGGTGGAGACGACTTTGACGATCCGACTACAAACGTGCACGACGTTGCGCCTTAGCAACCGCTAAACCAATCTCCTGAGGTTACTGACGATGCTGGAAGCACGGTCAGCCCGACCACGAAGGTCTATTCCTGCAAGCAATCGAAGAACGAGCAAGAATATGATAAAGCAATCTGAATATCGCAAATATATATGAAGTATTGATAATTGTGGGGATCCGGAAGCGGTCTTGGTCTGGTCGTTGGACACAAACGAAGTACACGAAGTTGCAATGGCTAACTTTTAACTAAACAAATCCCCAGGAAAAAGCTACTAGATGGATCTACTTATATAGGAGCAAGGGGTGGCGGCCAAGGAGGTGGGAGGACGTCCCAAGGCAGCCTAAAACTAACCCTAGGTCGTACAAGTCTCATGGGCCCAAGTGGAGGTGATGCAACACCTTTGGGCTTGTAGTTTGACTCGGATTCTGCTGCAATATCAGATTGTTCCGTCCGTAACTCAACGCTCCGGACGAATTTGAAGGTGAATCCAATTGGGTTGGAAAGAGCACGAAATCTAGTTTCCAACAAAAAATGAATCACCCAATTCGGAGTCCGTATGAAAAAGTTGTTGGCGTTTTGAGTCAGGTATGTTTGTGTAGTCCGAATCTGAATCCAGAACGTGAGAGACTTAGACTCTATCTTCTCTTGGCCCAAAAGTGATGTGAGAGGACTTTTTGAACACAACCTAAACTTCTCCTTTTCCCTTATCTTCATATGTGGATTGTATAAATGTCCCATACACCTGCAATTAGACAAAACACAAAAGTGTGTGAAGTATTTTTGTTCTGGATAACATAAATAGATTATTGAATAGTTTGCATTAGAAATCACCTGACAAATATGCATGTATGCAATATTTTTGGTCGTATCCAAGGTATTCATGTCCTCATCATCATCACTCTCCTCTAAGACCAAAGATAAGGTCTCATGTGTGCAGTCTCGTAGCTTGACTCGGAGTATTTGTCCAATATGGGCACCGTCTTCATGTTGTTTAAGAGGTTCATGCTCGTCGCCATTATCGAAGGGGATGGCCCAAGCTCGACCGTCTTGTCGCCGTCTTGTTGTTGGAGGCCCATATGATGTGGCACCTCATAGCTCGTCTCCATGACCAAAGGAAATTTCCCATGCTCGGTCATCTTCCTTGAGAGGCTTCCGAAGATGGAAGTGTCGCCCTCGCTCGTAGTTGGTCGCCTTGTAGTTGAAGAAGTCGATGTAGGCGAACTCATGGGAAGTAGGCGAAGATGCCATACGTCTGAAGGCGAAGATGCCTCGACAGCACTTGGCGAAGATGCCAAAGTGGTTGTTGTAGCCGTAACATGCTCTTGGTGGTGCTTGTCTCGCAGTCTTCTCTTATGCTCATGAAGCTTGGACTTGGCGTGAAGTATGGCTTGTTGGGACTTGTGCATTTGCGCTTGGCGAGCATCTTCATGATGATGGTGTCGTTGTCGCACTTGAGCTCGTAGTAGATGTCATTCATCGTCGTCTTGCACATGTTGCTTGGAGGTGACTTGCCCTTCATGACGATGTGGATCACGAACGTGATGGTGGTCGCCATGGAGATGTGGACGTGGACAACTTGTGCTTGCATCATTATTGTGCTCCGAAGACTTGTGACTTGAATGTCGCTGCCTTGAGGATGATGAGGGGAAGTAGACTTGATCAAGGCCCGAATCTCCTCCATCCTTGCATCTTGCTCCTCCTTTTATGCGGAAAGCTTGTTGTCGATGTAGTCCCTTTTCCTCGCTTCGGAGTGACGAATGTCGATGGAGAGGTTCTCGATGCGCTCTCGCAATCTTGATTGTGCGCCTTGCATTTGTCGTTGTAGATCGAAGATGGACGCTTTGGTGATGTAGTTGTTCACGCCATCGTTGTTGTCGAAGACCGGAGATGAAATGCCTTGCCTATCCATCACAAGACTCGCGCAAATATGAGTGGAAGAAAGGAAAGAACTAGACCAATGTACCTTATCCAATGTTGAGGATGGATCGATGATCACTCAATAGTGTATCAAGGAAATAGCACAATTGGTACCGGATCTTGTCAATTCTCACACCTACACAAATAAGGCTTATGGTGGAGCTCGGTGAGGATAGTGGCACAAAAATTTGATGCAAAATGTTAGCAAGAGTAAATAATGTTGGAAAAGATTCACAAATTTTCAAGTGAAACAAGTAGACCAATAGCAATATGTGGCACACGGAAACACACACACAGATAGATAAATGGGGTCGTGCAACCAAGGAATGAGCACACAATGTGGAATCCACGGAAAACGCTCGTGTTGCACAACTTAAGAGAGACGCTAGCACGATTGCTCAATAGGCGGATACGACACTTGTGCACAACCTATAAGATGCAAAATGTATGAGCTTCAATCCCAAGTATGCTATGTGTATGATGTTCCCGTTGTTCTTCTCAAGATGATCCAAGATGATCGGATATGACAATCTTATATGCAATGTGGTAAGATGCTATGGCACTTGCTTACAAGCTCTTTGCTCTCTTTTCTTTGGCTTAAAAGCTTATTCTCCTTTTTTTGATATGGCCACTATGCAAAATGCACAAACCAAGATAGCAATTGAGTATATGCGGGAACAATCTTGTGACACAAGAGATGATGTGATGATACCAATATGATATGGTATGTATGCAATGGGAGGTGTAGATCACTAATGTGCACAAGTAACGTTGTCGGCAATACTCAAATGGCTAGTCTCAATAGGCAAGTGATGCAAAATGGGCTAGGGGTTATCAATGCAATTGCAAGGGGGAATGTACAATGGTGTCGTCAAGGTTACCATCCTTGAAGATGGTGAGTGGCGGTGTTCTTGATGTAGATACCAAGATGATGTACACTCGTCCCTAAGTAGCCGAAACACCTTAGGAAACAGTAAAAACCGCGAACTCAAAATCTCACGGACAAAAGTCAAATGGTGGTAGCGAAGATGGCAATGCGGAAGTGGTGGTGTTGGTTGAAGAAGAAGCAACCGTCCCTAAGTAGCCGAAACACCTCAGGAGACTCAAGTCACCACTCAAACAACCACAAATGCTAAATGGAGCAAAAAGGGTTAGGTTGTGGAAGGCTATGGTGGTGTTGCGGATGATATGGTGGAGGGCCTAGGCAAAGATGCCAAAATGTCAAAAATTTGATGGAGTCAAATGGTGTTGGATTCTATCTAGATGGATGGGGGATGTCAATAGCTACTCAACGAGCTAAAGAACGCGGAAATCGGACTCCGGATGTGGAAGTTATGGCCGAAATGGTGAAGCACTCGCGGCTGTCCTGAGGGGGGGGGCGTGTGCACGTGGGTAGGAGCCCGTGGGCACGGGGTTCCGTGCGCACAGTACATGTCCGTGGGCACGGGGTGTCCAGAGAGTTCTCGGGGGGCCGTGCGCACGGGGTCTGGGGTCCGTGGGCACAAATTTTGCGATTTCGTGGCGGAAATTTGAGATTTCTTGGGCAAAATTGGGGAGATTTTGGGGATGGATGGCGGTGAAAAGATGGGGGAAAGCTAGATCCACTTGAAACCAATCAAATCCATGGATCAAATCCAACAAAACATCATCAAAACTAAGAAATCACAAAAAAATTTGGGGCTATTTTTGGTGGGGAATTTTCGAATTTATGGCGAAATCAACAAAACTAGGCTAGAAAACAAAGAGGGGGTGCTCCAATTTCGTGAGAAACCATGGCTCATGATACCAAAATAATATAGGGTGGAACCCTAAGTGGAGATCTTTCACGAATTGGAGGGGAAATCCCCAAGAACAAGAAGAACACAAGAGGGAAAACACTCAATTGACTAGATCCAATCACACATATGCTAGATCCAATCACACAAAGAGGGATACAATGATTTAAAAACAACAAAGGAAAGATACAGTGCTAGTTCATCCCAATCCTATGAGGAATGAGGTCTTGGTGATCCTATGATGGGGATCTATCCACTAGGGATCTTCTCCATAGGAGGTCTTGATCTCCAAGGGAGAGGTCTCTCTCTCTCTCAAGAGGAGGAGTGGTACAAGGAGCAAAGCTCACATAGATCATGTCATGTCCTTTGCTAACCCTAACAAATGGTCTAGGTACGGAATATATAGGTGGCTGGAGGTGAGGGACGAGGTGGATGAAGAGGAGGCCCAAACAACAATCACAGCCGTCCATCCTGTAGGGCCCGTGCGCACGGGGTCTTGGAGGCCCGTGGGCACGGGGTCGCCTGGGAAGTGCAGAGTTGATCTTCGTGCACTCCTTCTTCTTCCTTGTGGCCTTGGGGTCCTTCTCCTTGGCCTCCGGGAAGCTCCTTAGCTGCTTGGTGGCGGTCGCCCTCGTAACTAATGATGCACAACATTTCGTGGTGAGATAGCGACCAAGTCCCATAGATATTCATGTAAATCTTGAAGAGGAGCGGGTTCACCTTAAGTCCGGTAGGTCCACTTTGAGCTTGATGATAGAGGCTAAGGTGTCCCGATGTTTCGATGAGATGGTGGCTATCGTTTTCTGTGGAAGTCGACCATGACGATCCGACTACGAACGTGCGAGACATCGCGCCTTAGCAATCGCTAAACCAACTTCCGAGGGTTATTGACCATGCCGGAGCACGATCAACCTGACCACGAGGCTCTGTTGCCTGCGAGCAAACGAAGAACAAGCAAGAAACTGAGATTGCAATCGGGATATTGCGAATATAAGATGAAAGCTTTATTGATCAAGGTGGGGTTCTGTGACGTCTTGGTCTGGTCGTTGGACACAAACGAAGTACGCGAAGTTGCAGCTATGGCGAACTTTTAATCTAAACAAAACCCAAAGTTTAAACGACGCCCTAAGGGCTGTATATATGGAGGAAGATGGGGAATTTCGTGGCCCTTGAGGGTGGGGTCCGAAACCAACCCTAACTCTTGTTTCCCCACACATAAAATATAGCCTATACTTAAATATTTCGAAATTACATGGGCCTGGCCCATTAATAAGGTGACGCAGCACCTAGAATAGCCCATGGACGAATATTATGAAGTGGCATCTTGTATATTTCGTCCAAGGCTTCATGCACTCCTTATGGCGGCTTCAAAGTCCTGAAATCATCACTTGTAACTCCGTTCTTGATCCCCTTGCGCATGCCATCAACTCCATGCGTGTTCTTGCTCCAATGTTCATCCTTCTCCAAGCTAGGCCCTTCATTTGTAAGCAAAACAAATGTATCCAATTTAGGCAGCATCATAATCTCATGAACATTAGAATCATTACCAAGAAACGAAAGTACCTGGTAATTTAATATGCGTGCGTGAGCTCTAGTAATTGGTCCAGTATATGTAACAGTAGGGGCTGTGGGTGTAACAATGGTATTGATGTCCTCATCATCCTCCCCTTCTTGAAATGAAGTCGTCCTCGACGGAAGCGCATCTTCCTCACCCAAATAAGGCTTCAAATCTGCAATGTTAAAAGTGGGACTAACCCCAAAATCTACAGGTAGCTCAAGTTTATATGCACTATCATTTATTTTCTCTAACACCTTAAAAGGACCATCAGCACGTGGCATTAGCTTTGATTTGCGCAGATTAGAAAATCTATCTTTACGCAAATGTAACCAAACAAGATCTCCAGGCGCAAACACAACATGTTTTCTACCCTTATCTCCAACAAGTTTATATTTAGCATTCATACGCTCAATGTTTTCCTTAGTTAACTCATGCATTTTTAAAATCAATTCAGAACGTTCTTTAGCATCAAAATTAACCTCCTCTGAAGATGGAAGAGGCAACAAATCAATAGGTGCACGAGGTAGGAAACCATACACAATTTCAAAAGGGCACATCTTAGTAGTAGAATGCAATGAACGATTATAAGCAAATTCAATATGAGGCAAGCATTCTTCCCACATTTTCTTGTTATTCTTCAAAACAGCCCTAAGCATAGTAGACAATGTTCTATTGACTACTTCAGTTTGTCCATCAGTTTGGGGGTGACAAGTAGTACTAAAAAGCAGCTTAGTCCCCAACTTAGCCCATAAACATCTTCAAAAGTGGCTAAGAAATTTAGTATCACGATCTGAAACAATAGTATTTGGCACACCATGCAAGCGAATAATTTCACAAAAGAACAAATCAGCAACATTAACAGCATCATCGCTTTTATGACATGGTATAAAGTGTGCCATTTTCGAGAACCTATCCACGACAACAAATATGCTATCCCTCCCCTTCTTTGTTCGAGGTAAACCTAAAACAAAGTCCATAGATATATCCTCCCAAGGAACACTAGGTACAGGCAAAGGCATATATAAACCATGAGGATTGAGTCGTGACTTAGCTCTTTGACATGTAGTGCAGCGAGCAACAAAACGCTCAACATCCCGTCTCATCTTTGGCCAAAAGAAATGTGTAGCAAGTATATCCTCCGTCTTCTTGACGCCAAAGTGTCCCATTAATCCTCCTCCATGCGCCTCCTGCAACAACAAAAGATGAACGGAGCTAGCTGGAATGCATAGCTTGTTAGCACGAAACACAAATCCATCGTTAAGAACGAACTTGTTCCAAGTTCTCCCTTCCTTACAATTCTGCAATACATCTTTAAATTCGGCACCATGAACATATTGATCTATGATGGTCTCCAAACCAAATATTTTAAAGTCAAATTGTGAAAGCATAGTATAACTGATGAGGACATGACTACCTTGGATATGACCAAAAATATTGCATATATGCATATTTGTCAGGTGATTTCTAGTGCAAACTATTCAATAATCTATTTATGTTTTTCAGAACAAAAATACTTCACACACTTTTGGGTTTTGTCTAATTGCAGGTGTATGGGACATTTGTACAATCCACATATGAAGATAAGGAAGAAAGAGATGTTTATTTGCTGTCCAAAAAGTTCTCTCACGTCACTTTTGGCCCAAGAGAAGATAGAGTCCAAGTCTCTCACGTTCTGGATTCAGATTCGGACTGCACAGACACACCTGACTCAAAACGGACACAAGTTTTTCATACGGACTCCAAATTGGGTTATTCTTTTTTTGTTGGAAACTAGATTTCGTGCACTTTCCAACCCAATTGGAATCACCTTCAAATTCGTCCGGAGCGTTGAGTTGTGGACGAAACAATCTGATGCTGCAGCAGAATCCGAGTCAAACTACAAGTCCAAAGGTGTTACATCACCTCCACTTGGGCCCATTGGCCTTGTACGACCTAGATTTAGTTTTAGGCTGCCTTGGGACGTCCTCCCACCTCTTTGGCCGCCACCCCTTGCTCCTATATAAGTAGATCCATCTAGTAGCTTTTCCTTGGGATTTGTTTAGTTAAAAGTTAGCCATTGCAACTTCGTGTGCTTCGTTTGTGTCCAACGACCAGACCAAGACCACTTTTCGGATCCCCACCATTATCAATACTTCATACATATTCGCGATATTCAGATTGCTTTTATCGTATTCTTGCTTGTTCTTCGATTGCTTGCAGGAATAGACCTTCGTGGTCAGGTTGATCGTGCTCCGGCGTGGTCAATAACCTCTCGGAGTTGGTTTAGCGATTGCTAAGGCACAACGTCGTTGCACGTTTGTAGTCGGATCGTCAAAGTCGTCTCCACCAAATCGATAGTTATCATCTCATCGAAAGATCGGGACACCCCGCCTCTATCAAGTGGTATCAGTTTTCAGGTTGCTCGGTGAGAATTTCCAGTTTTCCTAGATTAGATTTATTTTCTTACCTATTGTCCAAGAAAAAGCCACAAAAAAGAGTTAGATCTATTCATCCTTGGTCCAAGCCAGTCTGAGCCTTTGCAATTTTCTTTTCATTGCTTGCATAGTTGAATTATCGGTTGCATCGTCGTGTCGAGTTGCTGGTCTTAGTGTCTAGTTCGTTTAGAGTTTCGAGTTCTGTTCACATTAGTCACGCCACCGCTGCATCATTATCTCTTCCGCTGTCCACCACCCATCCATCAATTTCCACCACGTGCTACCCATATATAGCCAACCCAGCTCCACATATTTCTACACCGTGTATACGTACGCTCCCCTGGCAATCGCTTTACTCAATATTCGGAGTTACTTGACACCGCTGGTTGCCGATCACCGCCTGCTGCATGGTAAGAACTTGTAAGACATTGATATTTGCTTTACTGTGAGCGTTTTACCACCACATCCTAGTAGTTATAGGAACATTATTTTTGGGTCTGGTTTCTTGTTCTACTAATCATGACAGGATCCAGAGTCAATTCATGGGCTTTGTCGATCGCGGGAGACGTTCCACCACCTTTGCAAATACCACAACCGTCACGAGAGGTGCATAAACATCCAAATGTACATGATCAGGTTAATGTATCTATACCACCATTTAATGGCCGTTTTAAACCTGCTTTATATATTGAATGGGAGTTCGACATAAAAAATATATTTGCTTCCCATAATTTCGATGAACATAAAAAGGTTAAGGTTGCGGTTGGTTCTTTCACTAGTTATGCTTTGATTTGGTGGAGTGAATATTGTCGGTTACACCCTGATTATATACCTACTACTTGGGATGATTTGAAACTTGCCATGCGATCTTTCGGTACCACTTGATAGAGGCGGGGTGTCCCGATCTTTCGATGAGATGATAACTATCGATTTGGTGGAGACGACTTTGACGATCCGACTACAAACGTGCAACGACGTTGTGCCTTAGCAATCGCTAAACCAACTCCGAGAGGTTATTGACCACGCCGGAGCACGATCAACCTGACCACGAAGGTCTATTCCTGCAAGCAATCGAAGAACAAGCAAGAATACGATAAAAGCAATCTGAATATCGCGAATATGTATGAAGTATTGATAATGGTGGGGATCCGAAAAGTGGTCTTGGTCTGGTCGTTGGACACAAATGAAGCACACGAAGTTGCAATGGCTAACTTTTAACTAAACAAATCTCAAGGAAAAGCTACTAGATGGATCTACTTATATAGGAGCAAGGGGTGGCGGCCAAAGAGGTGGGAGGACGTCCCAAGGCAGCCTAAAACTAAATCTAGGTCGTACAAGGCCAATGGGCCCAAGTGGAGGTGATGTAACACCTTTGGACTTGTAGTTTGACTCGGATTCTGCTGCAGCATCAGATTGTTTCGTCCACAACTCAACGCTCCGGACGAATTTGAAGGTGATTCCAATTGGGTTGGAAAGTGCACGAAATCTAGTTTCCAACAAAAGAAGAATCACCCAATTCGGAGTCCGTATGAAAAACTTGTGTCCGTTTTGAGTCAGGTGTGTCTGTGCAGTCCGAATCTGAATCCAGAACGTGAGAGACTTCGACTCTATCTTCTCTTGGGCCAAAAGTGACGTGAGAGAACTTTTTGGACAGCAAATAAACATCTCTTTCTTCCTTATCTTCATATGTGGATTGTACAAATGTCCCATACACCTGCAATTAGACAAAACACAAAAGTGTGTGAAGTATTTTTGTTCTGAAAAACATAAATAGATTATTGAATAGTTTGCACTAGAAATCACCTGACAAATATGCATATATGCAATATTTTTGGTCATATCCAAGGTAGTCATGTCCTCATCAATAACGACGAGACAAGGCATCAGCAATAACATTTTCTTTACCCTTCTTGTGTTTAATGACATAAGGGAAAGTCTCAATGAATTCAACCCATTTAGCATGTCTACGGTTCAATTTTGCTTGACTTTTAATGTGTTTCAAAGATTCATGATCATAATGTATAACAAATTCCTTGGGCCATAAATAATGTTGCCATGTTTCTAAGGTCCGAACAAGAGCATATAATTCTTTATCATAAGTAGAATAGTTCAGACTAGGCCCACTCAATTTTTCAGAAAAGTATGCAACAGGTTTTCCATCTTGTAATAACACACCTCCTAATCCAATTCCACTAGCATCACATTCAAGCTCAAAAGTCTTATTGAAATCAGGAAGTTGGAGTAAAGGAGCATGTGTCAACTTATCTTTCAATACCGTGAAGGCTTCTTCCTGTGCGATACCCCAAACAAAAGGCACATCCTTCTTTGTAAGCTCGTTGAGAGGTGCAGCAATGGTGCTGAAATCTCTCACAAAACGCCTATAGAAACCAGCAAGGCCAAGGAAACTCCTCACTTGTGTGACCGTTTTGGGCCGCGGCCAACTCTCAATAGCTTCAATCGCTTTATCAACTTCAATTCCCTGTGGAGCAACAACATAGCCAAGAAAAGATACTCGGTCGGTGCAAAAGGTGCACTTTCCAAGGTTTCCAAACTAACATGCATCACGTAGAGCAATAAAAAAAGCACGTAAATGTTCCAAATGTTCCTGCAAAGATCTGCTATAAATCAATATGTCATCAAAGTAAACTACCACAAATCGTCCAATGAAAGCACGTAAAACTTCGTTCATTAATCTCATGAAAGTACTAGGTGCATTAGTTAACCCAAAAGGCATGACTAACCACTCATATAATCCAAACTTAGTTTTAAATGCTGTTTTCCATTCATCTCCCAATTTCATACGAATTTGATGGTATCCACTACGCAAATCAACTTCGGAGAATATTGTAGAGCCACTCAATTCATCAAGCATATCATCGAGCCTAGGAATAGGATGACGATAACGAATAGTAATATTATTAATTCCTCTACAATCAACACACATACGTGATGTACCATCCTTTTTCGGCACTAGAATAATAGGAACGGCACAAGGACTAAGGGATTCGCGTATATAACCTTTGTCGAGAAGCTCTTGTACTTGACGCATAATCTCCTTTGTCTCCTCTGGATTGGTATGGTATGGTGCACGGTTTGGCAGTGAAGCACCGGGAATTAAGTCAATCTGATGCTCAATCCCTCGAATAGGCGGTAATCCCGGTGGCACGTCTTGTGGAAAGACGTCAGCGAACTCCTGCAAAATGTTAGTGACAGCAGGAGGCAAAGAGGAAGGCACGTCCTCGAATGAAAATAATGCCTCTTTGCACACAAAAGCATAGCAAACAGATTTGCTGAAATCTAGCTCATCAATATCAGATTTGGTGGCAAATAAACATGCACTTTTCAATTTAATTTCAGAAGCAACACTAGATGGTTTATTATTAGGCTTCATTTGCTGCTCAAATTCTTTTGCCACAATCTGATTTTCACTCTTATTCGTCTCCTGTTTTGCTTTATTAGCTCTATTAATATCATCTTTCAAAATGGAATCAGGAGTCATAGGAAGCAAAGTAATATTTTTATCCTTATGAACAAGACTATAGTGATTGTTTCTACCATGGTGTATAGATTCTTTATCAAATTGCCATGGTCTACCAAGTAATAAGGAACATGCTTGCATAGGTACCACATCACAATCAACATAATCAGCATATGTAGAGATACTAAAATGCACACGAACAGTACGTGTTACCTTAACCTTGCCGATGTTGTTGAACCATTGGATGTAGTAAGGATGTGGATGTGGTCTTGTGGTGAGAGAAAGCTTCTCCACCATCTCCATGCTAGCCAAGTTGTTGCAGCTCCCACCATCTATGGTGACGCGCACAGAACGTTCTTTCACAACTCCCTTGGTATGGAACAAATTGTGCCTCTGATTTTGCTCAGCTTGTGTGACCTGCACACTCAAAACACGTTGAGCAACTAAACATTCATACCTGTCAGCGTCTTCAGGAGCCATGTATTGCGTCTCATGATCAGAATCATCTCCACCATGTTCTTCACGTGTAATAAGAGCCAAAGTCTCCTCATCATAGTCACTAGCGGACTCATATCCACCATCCGCGGTAGCAATCATCACACACGGAGATTTGCATTCTCTCGCATATTGACCTCCTCCCTTACAACGACGACAAATAATATCACTTGTGTGCCCTGTTGATGCCATGGAAGAAGAAGAACGCTGTGCAGGCCCCGCAGGTGCGCTCTTGGCAGATAATGGTGGTTGTGCCTGTTTTCTTGTATCACGGCTGGAGGTGGCAGCGGATGGAGGTGCTGGTGCAGTTGAAGTAGAAGATGCACGTGGTATCCATGATGAAGGTCGGCCTGCAGAAAAGTTAGTTCGCCCCAATGCTTGTCGATCCTGCACTTCACGTTCAGCTTTACAAGCAAGATGGAATAAACGAGTGATATTAGTATACTCCCTTATAGTCTAGAATGGTCTGAATCTCTCTATTTAATCCACCCAGAAAACGTGCAAGCATAGCTTCATTCTCCTCAACAATACCACATCTAATCATGCCAGTTTGTAATTCCTGATAATATTCTTCTACAGAATTTTTCCCTTGTCTTAAACGCTGTAATTTTTGAAGCAATTCACGTTGATAATATGGTGGAACCCAACGAGTACGCATAACAGTTTCCAAAGCAGCCCAAGTAGTTGGAATAGGATATAATCTACAATGTTCAGACCACCATACACATGCAAAACTAGTGAAAGCACAAACAGCAGCAGCAACTCGTCTCTCCTCAGGATATTGTAAACATGTAAATCGTTGTTCAGTTTCTAACTCCCAAGTAAGATATATATCAGGAACATATCTACCCTCAAATGGTGGAATATTCAATTTCAGTTTAGGAATATGGACATCATCTCGTACCTGAGGTGGTGGTGCAGGCCTACCATTACGAATATATACCTGAGGTCGACCTGCTGGGGGTGGTGCAGGTGGCTGCACGTAGTGCTGATTTTGATCAACCTCATCCTCATAATCTCCCACATAATCATCCTCCTCCGCATCAGCAGCAGGAGCCACAGAAGTATCAACAGCAGCACCAACAGTTTGGCCAAACGCAAGAGGAACACGACTCGCTCGGCGAAGGTCTGTTTCGCGATGTGGAGGTAGTCGTTGTTGTTGTTGTTGGAGAGGTGCGTTAGGTGCAGCGCGTGGTGGTGGTGGAAGACGCGCGAGCAATTCATTAAACTTGTTATCGAGCTTTGTTTCGAACGTCTTCTCAAGGCCAGTGATCTTCTCCATGGCCTCTTCAAAATTGTTCAGCACATCTTGCACCTGTTCAGTCATCATTTGCTGAAACTTATCATGAAGCTCCTTGTTCGATAAATTTTCCCAGTCAATCTCGTCGGCTTGTGATCCTGGCATGGTTAGCAGCAATAGAAACACACAAGAATATGATCCTACAGACTACTAACAAGTGGTGGTGGTGGGTGTCACAAATCCGTCAAGCAAAACTCAAATTCTTACCAGTTCTTACCCAGCAACAGGCGGTGATCGGCAACCGTTGTAGTCAATATTCTCAAAGCTTGGATAGAGCGATTACCAGGGAGAGTCAAACGCACGACATAGATGTATGTGGAGCTGGGAAGGCTTATAATATGGTAGCAAAAAGGGTCAGCAATAATCAATTCAGAGATGCAAAGTTGAATAAACGCTCAACGACGGTACTGTGCTGGTCCTAGGCTAGACTGTGCTAGAGACGCGAGCCTAGAACACCAACAAAATCACGGCGCGGCACGTAAACAAGGGAGGAGCACACTCTGAATTTTTTTTCTCTTTTTTTTTGCACTTTTTTTCCTCTTTTTTTTTTGCTCCGCAACAAATTTTTTTCGAAAAAGTCTACAAATGGTCTAAAAACTGCCTAGCCAGAATTTTCCAGACTTTGTTTTTTTTTTGAAATTGGAACTATTTTTCTTCTGCCGATGGCTCGGAAGTTGGGGAGTCCTTCTCTGTCACGACTCGGAGTATCGCGTGATCTGGAAATCGAGAACAATGCAACAATTACTAGACTCGGACTAGGACTGGTGGCGGAGATGAATCTGGTGGAACTCGGACTGGTGGCGGAGATGAATCTGGTGAAACACGGACAGGTGGTGGATATATGTTGTAGGTGAACTCGGATTGGCGTGATGGTGGCGGATATGTGGTGGCGTATATGGATTCGGATTGGCGGTGAATATGTGGTGGTGGTATATGGCAACAGCGAGGATGATGATGCGGTGGTGATATATGCCAGCGGCGACGTGACAACCTGTGAACAGAACTCGAAACTCTAAAAGACTAGACGCTAAGACCAGCAACTGGACACGACGATGCAACCGCAAATTCAACAAAGCAAATACAGAAAAGATTATGCAAGGCTCAGATTGGTTCAGATGGGATGAACCCTAATTTTTTTTTGGCTTTTTCGTGGACTATAGGTATGAAGAACAGACTCGATCTAAACTACGAAAAACTGTAAAATCTCACCGAGCAACCTGGAAATCTGATACCACTTGATAGAGGCAAAGGTGTCCCGTCTTTCGATGAGATGATGGATATCGCTTTGGTGGCAGTCGACTTTGACGATCCGACTACGAACGTGCGAGGACGTCGCGCCTCGGGACGAAATTTATGAAGTGGCATCTTGTATATTTCGTCCAAGGCTTCATGCACCCATTATGGTGGCTTCAAAGTCCTGAAATCATCACTTGTAACTCCGTTCTTGTTCCCCTTGCGCATGGCATCATCTCCATGCTTGTTCTTGCTCCAATGTTCATCCTTCTCCAAGCTAGGCCCTTCATTTGTAAGCAAAACAAATGTATCCAATTTAGGCAGCATCATATTCTCATGAACATTAGAATCATTACCAAGAAACGAAAGTACCTGATAATTTAATTGGCATGCGCGAGCTCTAGTAATTGGTCCCGTATATGTAGCAGTAGGGGCTGTGGGTGTATCAATGGTATTGATGTCCTCATCAAAGAGGGACACGGCTCGCTCGGCGGAGGGCTGTTTCCCGACGTGGAGGTAGTAGGTGTTGTTGCTGTTGTTGCAGAGGTGCGGCAGGAGCAGCCGGTGGTGGTGGTGGAAAACGCGAAAGCAATTCAGCAAACTTGTTATCGAGCTTTGTTTCAAACGTCTTCTCCATGCCATCTATCTTCTCCATGGCCTCTTCAAATCTGTTTATCACATCTTGCACCTGTACACTCATCATTTGCTGAAACTTATCATGAAGCTCCTTGTTCGTCAAGTTCTCCCAGTCAGTCTCGTCGGATTGTGATCCTGGCATGGTTAGCAGCAATAGAAACACACAAGAATATGATCCTACAGACTACTAACAAGTGGTGGTGGTGGCGGGTGTCACAAACCCGTCAAGCAAATCTCAAATTCTTACCAGTTCTTACCCAGCAGCAGGCGGTGATTGGCAACCGTTGTAGTCAAAACTCTCAAAAGCTTGGATAGAGCGATTGCCAGGGAGAGTCAAACACACGACGTAGATGTATGTGTAGCCGGGAAGGCTTATAGTATGGTAGCAAAAAGGGTCAGCAATAATCAATTCAGAGATGCAAAGTTGAATAAACGCTCAACGACGGTACTGTGCTGGTCCTAGGCTAGACCGTGCTAGAGACGCGAGCCTAGAACACTAACAAAATCACGGCGCTACACGTAAATAAGGGAAAAGCACACTCTGGAACTCTTTTTTTTCGCTCTTTTTTTGCGCTCCTTCTTTTTTGCGCTCCTCTTTTTTTTTGCAAAAAATCACTATAATGGCGAGTGTCTCAAAACTCTTCCCTCGTCAAACTGATAGGATGGGCACGAAATTTTTTTTTCACTTTTTTTTTCAGAAATCAGGGCAGCGACGATGAAAAAGTGCGACAAAAAATCACTATGATGGCACGTGGCTCAAAAGACTCAGAAAAGCCTAAAAATAGGATAGGGAAAAAAAATTTGCCCGTGAAAATTTTGGCCTAAAAACCGCCCGGGGGTCTCCAGACTCTTTTTTTTCCGAGACCTACGCAGGCAAGGAAACACGAATCAGAATTTAGATTGATCTCAAGAACAAACCTAATATGAGAAGAACTTGGATTGGTGGTGGATATATGGTTGTGGTATATGGCAGCGGTGGTGGTATATGGTAGCGGTGGTGGTATATGGATACAGATTGGTGGTGGTATATGGATACGGATTGGTGGTGGTATATGGATATGGATTCAGAGCGGTGACGGATAAGCAAAAGTGGTAGATGGGCGATGATGATGGTGCGGCGGCGGCGTGACAACTTATGACCAGAACTCGAAACTCTAAAAGACTAGACTCTAAGACCAGCAAGTTGACACGACGATGCAACCGCAAATTCAACAAAGCAAAAACCCTAAAAAGATTATGCAAAGGCTCAGATTGGTTCGGATATGATGAACTAACCCTAATTATTTTTTTCTAGCTTTTTCGTGGACTGTAGGTATGAAGAACAAACTCGATCTAATCTACGAAAAACTGTAAAATCTCATCGAGCAACCTGGAAATCTGATACCACTTGATAGAGGCTAAGGTGTCCCGATGTTTCGATGAGATGGTGGCTATTGTTTTCTGTGGGAGTCGACCTTGACGATCTGACTACGAACGTGCGAGACGTCGCACCTTAGCAATCGCTAAACCAACTTCCGAGGGTTATTGACCATGCCAGAGCACGATCAACCTGACCACGAGGGATGTTTCCTGCGAGCAAACGAAGATCAAGCAAGAAACTGAGATTGCAATCGGGATATTGCGAATATAAGATGAAAGCTTTATTGATCAAGGTGGGGTTCTGTGACGTCTTGCCTGGTCGTTGGACACAAACGAAGTACGCGAAGTTGCAGCTATGGCGAACTTTTAATCTAAACAAAACCCAAAGTCTAAACGACGCCCTAAGGGATGTATATATGGAGGAAGAGGGGGAATTTCGTGGCCCTTGAGGGTGGGGTCCGAAACCAACCCTAACTCTTGTTTCCCCACACATACGGACTCTAAAAATAGCCTATACTTAAGTATTTCGAAATTACATGGGCCTGGCCCATTAATAAGGTGACGCAGCACCTAGAATAGCCTCTGGACGAATATTATGAAGTGGCATCTTGTATATTTTGTCCAAGGCTTCATGCACTCCTTATGGCGGCTTCAAAGTGCTGAAATCATCACTTGTAACTCCGTTCTTGATCCCCTTGCGCATGCCATCAACTCCATGCGTGTTCTTGCTCCAATGTTCATCCTTCTCCAAGCTAGGCCCTTCATTTGTAAGCAAAACAAATGTATCCAATTTAGGCAGCATCATAATCTCATGAACATTAGAATCATTACCAAGAAACGAAAGTACCTGGTAATTTAATTGGCGTGCGCGAGCTCTAGTAATTGGTCCAGTATATGTAACAGTAGGGGCTGTGGGTGTAACAATGGTATTGATGTCCTCATCACTTGATGTGCTATGAAGGTGTACATGGTGATGTACGTAGGATGCTCCGCATCAGTTTCTCACCAAAGTAAGCTATGGGGCGCTTCTCTTGCATTAACACACCTCCTATGCCATTACCACTCGTATCACAATGAATTTCAAAAGGCTTGTCGAAGTTGGGTGAAGCAAGCACGGGAGCATGAGTAAGCAAATTTTTAAGCTCATTGAATGCGTTATCTTTGGATGGACCCCAAACAAAAGGCGCATTCTTCTTGGTCAAAGCATGCAAAGGCGAAGCAATGGTGCTAAAATCCTTCACAAAGCGACGATAGAAACCCGCAAGGCCAAGAAAACTACGCTCTTGATGCAAGTTGGTTGGTTGCGGCCAAGTCTTAATAGCATTTATCTTGGACTCATCAACATGAACACCCTTAGAAGAAACAACAAAACCCAAGAAAACGAGCTTATCAACACCAAAAGGCATTTCTCCACATTAGCATAGAGGCGCTCTTTTCTAAGAGTTTGCAAAATGGTGCGGACATGGGTGACATGCTCTTTGATAGATTTGCTAAACACAAGAATGTCATCAAAGTAGACCACAACAAATATACCAATGTAAGGGCAAAAGACATGATTCATAAGGCGCATAAAAGTGCCCGGTGCTTCCGAGAGACCCATAGGCATGACTAACCACTCATACAAACCAAACTTGGTTTTGAAGGCGGTTTTCCATTCATCACCCTCTTGTATGCGGATTTGATAGTAACCACTCTTAAGATCAATTTTGGAAAATATAGTGGCACCGCTAAGCTCATCAAGCATATCATCTAGGAGTGGAATGGGATACCTATAGCGAACGGTGATAGCATTGATAGGTCTACAATCGGAGCACATGCGAAAACTACCATCACGTTTTGGCACAAGAATGACCGGAACGGCACAAGGGCTCAAACTTTCACGCACATGTCCATTGTCTATGAGATGCTTTACTTGCCTTTGTATTTCTTTTGTTTCGTCGGGGTTGACACGGTATGGAGCTTTGTTCAGAAGAGGTGCTCCGGGATGAGATCGATTCGGTGCTCAATGCCTCGTAGAGGAGGTAGACCCGGAGGTAGCTCATCGGGAAAAACATCTTGAAATTCCTGCAAAAGAGTAGACAACACTAGAGGAAGAGTGTGAGAAGTGTTAGTTTGTGATGCATTGTCCTTGCACACGAGGACGTAGTGTAGGACACTAGATGGGTTCTCACATACTTCTCTCATCTCACGTTTGGTGGCAAATAGAACTAGGTTCTTGTTTTCGCTCATTGTGGAGGCACTCAATTTTTGCTTGTGGCGCTCACTCTCTTTTTGGTGGCTCGCTCTCTCACTATGACCTCCACGATGGGTGGCTTGCTTGTCGACAATCACTTGACTTGGCAACATTGGACGGAGGACGTACTCCTTGCCCTTCATCTTGAAGATGTAGTGGTTCGTTCGGCCGTTGTGTACGACTCCTCTATAGAATTGCCATGGCCGTCCAAGGAGAAGATGACAAACGGTCATTGGAACGACGTCGCACTCCAAGGTGTCTTCATAGGCGCCGATCTTGAAAGAGACTTGTACTCGGTGCTCGACTTGGATAGTGATGGGGTCATTAAGCCATTGCACTTTGTATGGATGTGGATGCTTCGTCTTGGGCAATTGGAGCTTGGAGCAAAGTTCTTCACTTGCGAGATTATGACAACTCCCTCCATCGATGATGCCCTTGACGGATCGGCCATTGATGCCGGCCTTGGTGTGGAATATGTGGCATCGTTGGTCTTCTTCTTGGTGATGTTGGAGAGTCAAGACTTTGGAGACAACAAGTGCGGGACTTGAGTCTTCATCACAAAAGACTTGTTCTTCTTCATTGTTCACTTGGCGGTGCATGGCGACTTGCTCGAGGGCTTCCATTTCGCCTTCGCTCATGGAGTCATAAGTGCCATCGTTGTTGAAGACCATGGTTCGCTTGTTGGTGCACTCGTAGGACTTGTGGCCTCGGCCTCTGCAAGTGAAACACTTGAAGGAACTCGTCTTGATGGTCTCATCGGTTGGGGTTGATGATGATGAAGCTGTCCGCTTGAAGTTGCTCGTAGGAGGATGGCTTGTAGTTGACGAAGCTTTCTTGGAAGTCGACTTGTCGATGTTGGAAGTAGAAGGTCTTGTAGTCGGTGTTGGAGTAGTTGAAGCTTGGTTATTGGAGAAACCGTAGGACTTGGATGAGAATTTGGCATACTTGAGATCATCGTGCACTTGGCGTTCCGCTTTGGTAGCTTGGTGCACTAGCTCGATGAGATTTGAGTATGGTTGGAAGTCGGCGATCTTCTTGATAGGGTGATTGAGTTCGTTCAAGAAACGTGCCATTGTTTGGTCATCATCTTCCGTGACATTGGCTCTTATCATTGCAATCTCCATCTCCTTGTAGTATTCTTCAACGCTCTTTGTTCCTTGCTTGAGTTGTTGGAGTTTCTTGAAGAGGTTGCAGTTGTAGTAGGTAGGTACGAAGCGTGCTCTCATGACATCCTTCCTTTGCGCCCAAGTAGTGATGGCTGGTTCACCTCTTGCCTCTCAGCGCTCTATGATTTGTTCCCACCAAATGAGGACATAATCTTTGAACTCAAGGGATGCCATTGCGATCTTCTTCTCTTCTTCAAAATTGTGCAAACGGAAGATCTTGTCAACCTTCAATGCCCATGAAAGGTACTCTTCGGGATCATTGCTTCCGTTGAACTTGGGCATGGTGAACTTGAGTTTGCCATAACGTTGCTCTTCATTGTGTTGGGGTCGGGGATGATCACGCCCATGTTGTTGATGATTGTGCAACTCGTGGTGCTCTTGGCGCGGAGGGTTGTTATCATCATGTAGTTGTTCTTGTCGAGCTCGAGGAGGAACTTGCCGATCCACACGAGCTTGAAATCTTCGTTCTTGAATTTCTTCGCGAAATGCTTCCTCTTGTTCACAGGCTTGTCGGCTTCGGTCGGCAACGGCTCGACTCGAATCGCGTAGAGCTTGTGGCACCGCAAGTGCTTGAGCGTCACGGAGTTGTTGTTCTTGACATTGTGCCTCGGCATCTTGAGCATTTTGGTGTAGACGCGCTCGCTCTTCCACTTCATGTTGGCGTTGTCGTTGCCGTTCTCGTGCTAGCGCAAAGGCCTCTTGAGTTTGACGTTGTCGGCGCTGTTGAGAGTCGGTGTCATGTAGGGGATTGAGGCTTGCTTGATGGTCGGTGCGCGCGGCTCGATGAAGAGTGTTCGATGTCGGTGTACTTGAGCCGGAGAGGGTGAAGTCGGAGTGGCGGCTTGAACGGCTCCTTCTTGAAGTGGAAGACGAGCGGTTGAGCAACAAAGCACGAATTTTGTCCATCCTTGCGTCATTCTCTTGCTTGTGATCATCGAGCTTGTGGGCGAAGTAGTCCCTTGTACGTTGCTCAGAAAGTCACAAGTCGGTGGCAAGGTTGTCGATGCGTTCACTCATAGCTTGTTGCTCTTCATGCAAAGCACGTTGTGCACCAAAGAGGCGACTCTTGGTGACGAAGGAGTTCAAGTCGTGTCTTGCCACATGAAGAGTGGGTTGGTAAAAGTACTTGGCCTATCCATCATTCCAAGACAAATGTGAGTGGTAGAAAGAGAAGAACGAGTACCAAATGTACCTTGACCGAAGTTGAAAGTGGATCGAGGATACTCCAAAGTAGGACAAGGAAATAGCACAATTGGTACGAGTTCTTGTTGGTTTCTCACACCTACACAAGTAAAAGCTTTTGGTGGAGCTTGGTTAGGATGGAAGCACCAAATTTGATGCAATTGTAAGTGAGCTTCAATAATGTTGGAAAAGATTCGCAAGATGCAATGCAACAAGTAGTGATGAGGACATCAATACAATTGTTACACCCACAGCCCCTGCTGCTATACATACTGGACCAATTACTAGAGCCCGTGCACGCCAACTAAATTACCAGGTACTTTCGTTTCTTGGTAATGATTCTAATGTTCATGAGAATATGATGCTGCCTAAATTGGATACATTTGTTTTGCTTACAAATGAAGGGCCTAGCTTGGAGAAGGATGAACATTGGAGCAAGAACAAGCATGGAGATGATGGCATGCGCAAGGGGAACAAGAACGGAGTTACAAGTGATGATTTCAGGACTTTGAAGCCACCATAATGGGTGCATGAAGCCTTGGACGAAATATACAAGATGCCACTTCATAAATTTCGTCCCGAGGCTATTTTAGGTGCTGCGTCACCTTATTATTGGGCCAGGCCCATGTAATTTCGAAATACATAAGTACAGGCTATTTTTAGAGTCCGTATGTGTGGGGAAACAAGAGATAGGGTTGATTTCGGACCCCTCCACCAAGGGCCACGAAATTCCCCCCCTCTTCCTCCATATATACAGCCCTTAGGGCATCGTTTAGACTTTGGGTTTTGTTTAGATTAAAAGTTCGCCATAGCTGCAACTTCGCGTACTTCGTTTGTGTTCAACGACCAGACAAAGGCGTCACAGAACCCCACCTTGATCAAAAAAGCTTTCATCTTATATTCGCAATATCTAGATTGCAATCTCAGTTTCTTGCTTGTTCTTCGTTTGCTCGCAGGAAACAGACCCTCGTGGTCAGGTTGATCGTGCTCCGGCGTGGTCAATAACCTCTCGGAGTTGGTTTAGCGATTGCTAAGGCGCGACGTCCTCGCACGTTCGTAGTCGGATCGTCAAAGTCGACTTCCACCAAAGCGATATCCATCATCTCATCGAAAGACGGGACACCTTTGCCTCTATCAAGTGGTATCAGATTTCCAGGTTGCTCGGTGAGATTTTACAGTTTTTCGTCGTTTAGATCGAGTCTGTTCTTCATACCTACAGTCCATGAAAAAGCCACACAAAAAAATTAGGGTTAGTTTATCATATCCGAACCAATCTGAGCCTTTGCATAATCTTTTTAGGGTTTTGCTTTGTTGAATTTGCGGTTGCATCATCGGTCTAGTTGCTGGTTTTAGAGTCTAGTCTTTTAGAGTTTCGAGTTCTGGTCATAAGTTGTCACGCCGCCACCGCACCATCATCATCGCCCCTGCCATCTACCACCACCGTTTATCCACCACCGCTTCGAATCCGTATCCATATACCACCACAGCTGTCATATACCACCACCGCTGCCATCTACCACCATATATCCACCACCAATCCGAGTTCTTGTCATATTAGGTTTGTTTTCGAGATCCATCTAGATTCCGATTCGTGTTTCCTTGCCGGAGTCGGGTAGCCACGCTCCGTTTAGGCCCAAAATTTCTCGAAAACGCATTTTTCGAAAAAATTTCTGGCTATCCTATTTTTAGGTGTTTCTGAGTGTTTTGAGACAGGTGCCATTATAGGAAGTTTTTTTTGACCCGTTTCCAGTTTTTGGGTCCGGGCAGTCAAAAAAAAAAATTAGTCGAAAAAATTTCGTGCCCATCCTGTCAGTTTGAGCTAAGAAGAGTTTTGAGACACTCGCCATTATAGTGATTTTTCGCAAAAAAAAG
>NC_057806.1:252055159-252085608 GCF_018294505.1 Triticum aestivum | reverse complement strand
AGTGCAAAAAAAAGAGAGTGCAAAAAAAAAGCAGCGCAAAAAAAAAGAGAGCGCAAAAAAAAAAGAGCGAAAAAAAATTTTCCAGAGTGTGCTTTTCCCTTGTTTACGTGCCGCGCCGTGATTTTGTTAGTGTTCTAGGCTCGCGTCTCTAGCACAGTCTAGCCTAGGACCAGCACAGTACCGTCGTTGAGCGTTTATTCAACTTTGCATCTCTGAATTGATTATTGCTGACCCTTTTTGCTACCATATTATAAGCCTTCCCAGCTCCACATACATCTACGTCGTGCGTTTGACTCTCCCTGGTAATCGCTCTATCCAAGCTTTGAGAGTTTTTGACTACAACGGTTGCCGATCACCGCCTGCTGCTGGGTAAGAACTGGTAAGAATTTGAGATTTGCTTCACGGATTTGTGACACCCACCACCACCACTTGTTCGTAGTCTGTAGGATCATATTCTTGTGTGTTTCTATTGCTGCTAACCATGCCAGGATCACAAGCCGACGAGATTGACTGGGAGAATTTATCCAACAAGGAGCTTCATGATAAGTTTCAGCAAATGATGACTGAACAGGTGCAAGATGTGCTGAACAATTTTGAAGAGGCCATGGAGAAGATCACTGGCCTTGAGAAGACGTTCGAAACAAAGCTCGATAACAAGTTTAATGAATTGCTCGCGCGTCTTCCACCACCACCACCCGCTGCACCTAATGCACCTCTCCAACAACAACAACAACGACTACCTCCACGTCGCGAAGCAGACCTCCGCCGAGCAAGCCGTGTTCCTCTTGCGTTTGGCCAAACTGTTGGTGCTGCTGTTGATACTTCTGTGGCTCCTGCTGCTGATGTGGAGGAGGATGATTATGTGGGAGATTATGAGGATGAGGTTGATCAAAATCAACACTACGTGCAGCCACTGTACCACCACCAGCAGGTCGACCTCAGGTATATATTCGTAATGGTAGGCCTGCACCACCACCTCAGGTACGAGATGATGTCCATATTCCTAAACTGAAATTGAATATTCCACCATTTGAGGGTAGATATGTTCCTGATATATATCTTACTTGGGAGTTAGAAACAGAACAACGATTTACATGTTTACAATATCCTGAGGAGAGACGAGTTGCTGCTGCTGTTTGTGCTTTCACTAGTTTTGCATGTGTATGGTGGTCTGAACATTGTAGATTATATCCTATTCCAACTACTTGGGCTGCTTTGAAAACTGCTATGCGTACGCCTTGGGTTCCACCATATTATCAACGTGAATTGCTTCAAAAATTGCAGTGTTTAAGACAAGGAAAAAATTCTGTAGAAGAATATTATCAGGAATTACAAACTGGCATGATTAGATGTGGTATTGTTGAGGATAATGAAGCTATGCTTGCACGTTTTCTGGGTGGATTAAATAGAGAGATTCAGACCATTCTAGACTATAAGGAGTATACTAATATCACTCGTTTATTCCATCTTGCTTGTAAAGCTGAACGTGAAGTGCAGGATCGACAAGCATTGGGGCGAACTAACTTTTCTGCAGCCGACCTTCATCATGGACGCCACGTGCATCTTCTACTTCAACTGCACCAGCACCTCCATCCGGTGCCACCTCCAGCTGTGATACAAGAAAACAGGCACAACCACCATTATTTGCCAAGAGCGCACCTGCGGGGCCTGCACAGCGTTCTTCTTCTTCCATGGCATCAACAGGGCACACAAGTGATATTATTTGTCGTCGTTGTAAGGGAGGAGGTCATTATGCGAGAGAATGCAAATCTCCGCGTGTGATGATTGCTACCGCGGATGGTGGATATGAGTCCGCTAGTGACTATGATGAGGAGACTTTGGCTCTTATTACACGTGAAGAACATGGTGGAGATGATTCTGATCATGAGACGCAATACATGGCTCCTGAAGACGCTGACAGGTATGAATGTTTAGTTGCTCAACGTGTTTTGAGTGTGCAGATCACACAAGCTGAGCAAAATCAGAGGCACAATTTGTTCCATACCAAGGGAGTTGTGAAGGAACGTTCTGTGCGCGTCATAATAGACGGAGGGAGCTGCAACAATTTGGCTAGCATGGAGATGGTGGAGAAGCTTTCTCTCACCACAAGACCACATCCACATCCTTACTACATCCAATGGTTCAACAACAGCGGCAAGGTTAAGGTAACACGTACTGTTCGTGTGCATTTTAGTATCTCTACATATGCTGATTGTGTTGATTGTGATGTGGTACCTATGCAAGCATGTTCCTTATTACTTGGTAGACCATGGCAATTTGATAAAAATTCTGTACACCATGGTAGAAACAATCACTATACTCTTGTTCATAAGGATAAAAATATTACTTTGCTTCCTATGACTCCTGATTCCATTTTGAAAGATGATATTAATAGAGCTAATAAAGCACAACAGGAGAAGAATAAGAGTGAAAATCAGATTGTGGCAAAAGAATTTGAGCAACAAATGAAGCCTAATAATAAACCATCTAGTGTTGCTTCTGAAATTAAATTGAAAAGTGCGTGTTTATTTGCCACCAAATCTGATATTGATGAGCTAGATTTCAGCAAATCTGTTTGCTATGCTTTTGTGTGCAAAGAGGCATTATTTTCATTCGAGGACGTGCCTTCCTCTTTGCCTCCTGCTGTCACTAACATTTTGCAGGAGTTCGCTGACGTTTTTCCACAAGACGTGCCACCGGGATTACCGCCTATTCGAGGGATTGAGCATCAGATTGACTTAATTCCCGGTGCTTCACTGCCAAACTGTGCACCATACCGTACCAATCCAGAGGAGACGAAGGAGATTATGCGTCAAGTACAAGAGCTTCTCGACAAAGGTTATATACGCGAATCCCTTAGTCCTTGTGCTGTTCCTATTATTCTAGTGCCGAAAAAGGATGGTACATCACGTATGTGTGTTGATTGTAGAGGCATTAATAATATTACTATTTGTTATCGTCATCCTATTCCTAGGCTAGATGATATGCTTGATGAATTGAGTGGCTCTACAATATTCTCCAAAGTTGATTTGCGTAGTGGCTACCATCAAATTCGTATGAAATTGGGAGATGAATGGAAAACAGCATTTAAAACTAAGTTTGGATTATATGAGTGGTTAGTCATGCCTTTTGGGTTAACTAATGCACCTAGTACTTTCATGAGATTAATGAACGAAGTTTTACGTGCTTTCATTGGACGATTTGTGGTAGTTTACTTTGATGACATACTGATTTATAGCAGATCTTTGGAAGAACATTTGGAACATTTACATGCTGTTTTTATTGCTCTACGTGATGCACGTTTGTTTGGTAACCTTGGGAAGTGCACCTTTTGCACCGACCGAGTATCTTTTCTTGGCTATGTTGTTACTCCACAGGGAATTGAAGTTGACAAAGCCAAGATTGAAGCTATTGAGAGTTGGCCGCAGCCCAAAACGGTCACACAAGTGAGGAGTTTTCTTGGCCTCGCTGGATTCTATAGGCGTTGATGAGGACATCAATACAATTGTTACACCCACAGCCCCTGCTGCTATACATACTGGACCAATTACTAGAGCTCGTGCACGCCAACTAAATTACCAGGTACTTTCGTTTCTTGGTAATGATTCTAATGTTCATGAGAATATGATGCTGCCTAAATTGGATACATTTGTTTTGCTTACAAATGAAGGGCCTAGCTTGGAGAAGGATGAACATTGGAGCAAGAACAAGCATGGAGATGATGGCATGCGCAAGGGAAACAAGAACGGAGTTACAAGTGATGATTTCAGGACTTTGAAGCCACCATAATGGGTGCATGAAGCCTTGGACGAAATATACAAGATGCCACTTCATAAATTTCGTCCCGAGGCTATTTTAGGTGCTGCGTCACCTTATTATTGGGCCAGGCCCATGTAATTTCGAAATACATAAGTGTAGGCTATTTTTAGAGTCCGTATGTGTGGGGAAACAAGAGATAGGGTTGATTTCGGACCCCTCCACCAAGGGCCACGAAATTCCCCCCTCTTCCTCCATATATACAGCCCTTAGGGCATCGTTTAGACTTTGGGTTTTGTTTAGATTAAAAGTTCGCCATAGCTGCAACTTCGCGTACTTCGTTTGTGTTCAACGACCAGACAAAGGCGTCACAGAACCCCACCTTGATCAATAAAGCTTTCATCTTATATTCGCAATATCCAGATTGCAATCTCAGTTTCTTGCTTGTTCTTCGTTTGCTCGCAGGAAACAGACCCTCGTGGTCAGGTTGATCGTGCTCCGGCATGGTCAATAACCTCTCGGAGTTGGTTTAGCGATTGCTAAGGCGCGACGTCCTCGCACGTTCGTAGTCGGATCGTCAAAGTCGACTTCCACCAAAGCGAAATCCATCATCTCATCGAAAGACGGGACACCTTTGCCTCTATCACTCTTTGCCTCCTGCTGTCACTAACATTTTGCAGGAGTTCGCTGACGTTTTTCCACAAGACGTGCCACCGGGATTACCGCCTATTCGAGGGATTGAGCATCAGATTGACTTAATTCCCGGTGCTTCACTGCCAAACCGTGCACCATACCGTACCAATCCAGAGGAGACGAAGGAGATTATGCGTCAAGTACAAGAGCTTCTCGACAAAGGTTATATACGCGAATCCCTTAGTCCTTGTGCCGTTCCTATTATTCTAGTGCCGAAAAAGGATGGTACATCACGTATGTGTGTTGATTGTAGAGGCATTAATAATATTACTATTCGTTATCGTCATCCTATTCCTAGGCTAGATGATATGCTTGATGAATTGAGTGGCTCTACAATATTCTCCAAAGTTGATTTGCGTAGTGGCTACCATCAAATTCGTATGAAATTGGGAGATGAATGGAAAACAGCATTTAAAACTAAGTTTGGATTATATGAGTGGTTAGTCATGCCTTTTGGGTTAACTAATGTACCTAGTACTTTCATGAGATTAATGAACGAAGTTTTACGTGCTTTCATTGGACGATTTGTGGTAGTTTACTTTGATGACATATTGATTTATAGCAGATCTTTGGAAGAACATTTGGAACATTTACGTGCTGTTTTTATTGCTCTACGTGATGCACGTTTGTTTGGTAACCTTGGGAAGTGCACCTTTTGCACCGACCGAGTATCTTTTCTTGGCTATGTTGTTACTCCACAGGGAATTGAAGTTGATAAAGCCAAGATTGAAGCTATTGAGAGTTGGCCGCAGCCCAAAACGGTCACACAAGTGAGGAGTTTTCTTGGCCTCGCTGGATTCTATAGGCGTTTTGTGAGAGATTTCAGCACCATTGCTGCACCTCTCAATGAGCTTACAAAGAAAGATGTGTCTTTTCTTTAGGGTACCGCTGATAGAGGCGGAGGTGTCCCGTCTTTCGATGAGATGGTGGATTTCGCTTTGGTGGAAGTCGACTTTGACGATCCGACTACGAACGTGCGAGGACGTCGCGCCTTAGCAATCGCTAAACCAACTCCGAGAGGTTATTGACCACGCCGGAGCACGATCAACCTGACCACGAGGGTCTGTTTCCTGCGAGCAAACGAAGAACAAGCAAGAAACTAAGATTGCAATCTGGATATTGCGAATATAAGATGAAAGCTTTATTGATCAAGGTGGGGTTCTGTGACGCCTTTGTCTGGTCGTTGAACACAAACGAAGTACGCGAAGTTGCAGCTATGGCGAACTTTTAATCTAAACAAAACCCAAAGTCTAAACGATGCCCTAAGGGCTGTATATATGGAGGAAGAGGGGGGAATTTCGTGGCCCTTGGTGGAGGGGGCCGAAATCAACCCTATCTCTTGTTTCCCCACACATACGGACTCTAAAAATAGCCTATACTTATGTATTTCGAAATTACATGGGCCTGGCCCAATAATAAGGTGACGCAGCACCTAAAATAGCCTCGGGACGAAATTTATGAAGTGGCATCTTGTATATTTCGTCCAAGGCTTCATGCACCCATTATGGTGGCTTCAAAGTCCTGGAATCATCACTTGTAACTCCGTTCTTGTTCCCCTTGCGCATGCCATCATCTCCATGCTTGTTCTTGCTCCAATGTTCATCCTTCTCCAAGGTAGGCCCTTCATTTGTAAGCAAAACAAATGTATCCAATTTAGGCAGCATCATATTCTCATGAACATTAGAATCATTACCAAGAAACGAAAGTACCTGGTAATTTAGTTGGCGTGCACGAGCTCTAGTAATTGGTCCAGTATGTATAGCAGCAGGGGCTGTGGGTGTAACAATTGTATTGATGTCCTCATCACATAGCTAAGACCTTGCCTCTCCATACCTACCCTCCACTCTACTGTCAGGCTTAGAACCACGACAGAATGCTTGCCTCATATTGAATTTGCTTATAATCGTTCATTGCATTCTACTACTAAGATGTGCCCTTTTGAAGTTGTGTATGGTTTCCTACCTCGTGCACCTATTGATTTGTTGCCTCTTCCATCTTCGGAGAAGGTTAATTTTGATGCTAAACAACGTGCTGAATTGATTTTAAAAATGCATGAGTTAACTAAGGAAAACATTGAGCGTATGAATGCTAAATATAAACTTGCTGGAGATAAGGGTAGAAAACATGTTGTGTTTGCACCTGGAGATCTTGTTTGGTTACATTTGCGTAAGGATAGATTTCCTGATTTGCGCAAATCAAAGTTAATGCCACGTGCTGATGGTCCCTTTAAGGTGTTAGAGAAAATAAATGATAATGCATATAAACTTGAGCTGCCTGCAGATTTTGGGGTTAGTCCCACTTTTAACATTGCAGATTTGAAGCCTTATTTGGGTGAGGAAGATGAACTTCCGTCGAGGACGACTTCATTTCAAGAAGGGGAGGATGATGAGGACATCAATACAATTGTTACACCCACAGCACCTGCTGCTATACATACTGGACCAATTACTAGAGCTTGTGCACGCCAACTAAATTACCAGGTACTTTCGTTTCTTGGTAATGATTCTAATATTCATGAGAATATGATGCTGCCTAAATTGGATACATTTGTTTTGCTTACAAATGAAGGGCCTAGCTTGGAGAAGGATGAACATTGGAGCAAGAACAAGCATGGAGATGATGGCATGCGCAAGGGGAACAAGAACGGAGTTACAAGTGATGATTTCAGGACTTTGAAGCCACCATAATGGGTGCATGAAGCCTTGGACGAAATATACAAGATGCCACTTCATAAATTTCGTCCCGAGGCTATTTTAGGTGCTGCGTCACCTTATTATTGGGCCAGGCCCATGTAATTTCGAAATACATAAGTATAGGCTATTTTTAGAGTCCGTATGTGTGGGGAAACAAGAGATAGGGTTGATTTCGGACCCCTCCACCAAGGGCCACGAAATTCCCCCCCTCTTCCTCCATATATACAGCCCTTAAGGCATCGTTTAGACTTTGAGTTTTGTTTAGATTAAAAGTTCGCCATAGCTGCAACTTCGCGTACTTCGTTTGTGTTCAACGACCAGACAAAGGCGTCACAGAACCCCACCTTGATCAATAAAGCTTTCATCTTATATTCGCAATATCTAGATTGCAATCTCAGTTTCTTGCTTGTTCTTCGTTTGCTCGCAGGAAACAGACCCTCGTGGTCAGGTTGATCGTGCTCCGGCGTGGTCAATAACCTCTCGGAGTTGGTTTAGCGATTGCTAAGGCGCGACGTCCTCGCACGTTCGTAGTCGGATCGTCAAAGTCGACTTCCACCAAAGCGATATCCATCATCTCATCGAAAGACGGGACACCTTTGCCTCTATCAAGTAGACACGGCATATAAGGTACACGGAAACACACACGCAAAAAGATAAGTGGAGTTGTGCAACCAAGGGTGAGCCAAAATGTGGGATCCACAAAAATGCTCTTGTTGCACAACACTAGAGAGACGCTAGCACGATTGCACAATAGGTGGATACAAGAACTTGTGCACAACCTACTTAGCAAAAATGTAACGACTTCTATCCCAAATTTTTTGTATGCAAGGTGTTGCTATGATATGATCCAAGATGATCGAGTATGACAATCTTAATGTTGTAAGATGCTATGGTTCTTGCTTAAAATCTCTTTGCTTATCTTTTCTCTTTGCTTAAAAGCTTGGTTGGCTCTTTGATGTTTGAGCTCTTTTCTCATGCAATGCTTGATGGACCAAGATAGCAAATGAGTATGCGATGACAACTTTGTGACACAAGAGATGATACCAATATAGGCAACAATGATGTATGTATGCATGCTATGGGAAGTATGATCACTAATGTGCACAAGTCTCGCTGTCGGCAATACGCAATGGCTAGTCTCGATGGGTAAGCAACACAAAGGAGTAAGGCTATGATGGCTATCAATGTAATGGCAAGAATGATATGTCCAATACCAAGATGAGGTTACCGGTCTTGCTTCCGGTATGGTGTCAAAATGGTAGCACGAATACCAAGATGTAGTCGGGGTGGTCGTTGTTGATGACGCGTCTGTGGCGAAGATGAGCGGCAGTGATGTCGATGTCGAACCGTACCTAAATAGCCAAAACACAAAAGGATACGGTTCCGCAACTAAAATTCTCAAACCTCGAAGTCCAAGATGATGTAGGGTAGAGACCCTAATCGCTCGATCTTTCACGAAAGGAGCGGATCCGGGGGAAATCACGAAGAACACAGGGGAGAACGGAGAGAAAACACAACAAGAAACACGAGAGGAATCACTAAACCGACATGAACAAGTCACACCTGGGCTAGATCCTTGATGAGGACATCAATACAATTGTTACACCCACAGCCCCTGCTGTTATACATACTGGACCAATTACTAGAGCTCGTGCACGCCAACTAAATTACCAGGTACTTTCGTTTCTTGGTAATGATTCTAATGTTCATGAGAATATGATGCTGCCTAAATTGGATACATTTGTTTTGCTTACAAATGAAGGGCCTAGCTTGGAGAAGGATGAACATTGGAGCAAGAACAAGCATGGAGATGATGGCATGCGCAAGGGGAACAAGAACGGAGTTACAAGTGATGATTTCAGGACTTTGAAGCCACCATAATGGGTGCATGAAGCCTTGGACGAAATATACAAGATGCCACTTCATAAATTTCGTCCCGAGGCTATTTTAGGTGCTGCGTCACCTTATTATTGGGCCAGGCCCATGTAATTTCGAAATACATAAGTATAGGCTATTTTTAGAGTACGTATGTGTGGGGAAACAAGAGATAGGGTTGATTTCGGACCCCTCCACCAAGGGCCACGAAATTCCCCCCCTCTTCCTCCATATATACAGCCCTTAGGGCATCGTTTAGACTTCGGGTTTTGTTTAGATTAAAAGTTCGCCATAGCTGCAACTTCGCGTACTTCGTTTGTGTTCAACGACCAGACAAAGGCGTCATAGAACCCCACCTTGATCAATAAAGCTTTCATCTTATATTCGCAATATGATAGAGGCAAAGGTGTCCCGTCTTTCGATGAGATGATGGATTTCGCTTTGGTGGAAGTCGACTTTGACGATCCGACTACGAACGTGCGAGGACGTCGCGCCTTAGCAATCGCTAAACCAACTCCGAGAGGTTATTGACCACGCCGGAGCACGATCAACCTGACCACGAGGGTCTGTTTCCTGCGAGCAAATGAAGAACAAGCAAGAAACTGAGATTGCAATCTGGATATTGCGAATATAAGATGAAAGCTTTATTGATCAAGGTGGGGTTCTGTGACGCCTTTGTCTGGTCGTTGAACACAAACGAAGTACGCGAAGTTGCAGCTATGGCGAACTTTTAATCTAAACAAAACCCAAAGTCTAAACGATGCCCTAAGGGCTGTATATATGGAGGAAGAGGGGGGAATTTCGTGGCCCTTGGTGGAGGGGTCCGAAATCAACCCTATCTCTTGTTTCCCCACACATACGGACTCTAAAAATAGCCTATACTTATGTATTTCGAAATTACATGGGCCTGGCCCAATAATAAGGTGACGCAGCACCTAAAATAGCCTCGGGACGAAATTTATGAAGTTGCATCTTGTATATTTCGTCCAAGGCTTCATGCACCCATTATGGTGGCTTCAAAGTCCTGAAATCATCACTTGTAACTCCGTTCTTGTTCCCCTTGCACATGCCATCATCTCCATGCTTGTTCTTGCTCCAATGTTCATCCTTCTCCAAGCTAGGCCCTTCATTTGTAAGCAAAACAAATGTATCCAATTTAGGCAGCATCATATTCTCATGAACATTAGAATCATTACCAAGAAACGAAAGTACCTGGTAATTTAGTTGGCGTGCACGAGCTCTAGTAATTGGTCCAGTATGTATAGCAGCAGGGGCTGTGGGTGTAACAATTGTATTGATGTCCTCATCATCCTCCCCTTCTTGAAATGAAGTCGTCCTCGACGGAAGTTCATCTTCCTCACCCAAATAAGGCTTCAAATCTGCAATGTTAAAAGTGGGACTAACCTCAAAATCTGCAGGCAGCTCAAGTTTATATGCATTATCATTTATTTTCTCTAACACCTTAAAGGGACCATCAGCACGTGGCATTAACTTTGATTTGCGCAAATCAGGAAATCTATCCTTACGCAAATGTAACCAAACAAGATCTCCAGGTGCAAACACAACATGTTTTCTACCCTTATCTCCAGCAAGTTTATATTTAGCATTCATACGCTCAATGTTTTTGATGAGGACATCAATACAATTGTTACACCCACAGCCCCTGCTGCTATACATACTGGACCAATTACTAGAGCTCGTGCACGCCAACTAAATTACCAGGTACTTTCGTTTCTTGGTAATGATTCTAATGTTCATGAGAATATGATGCTGCCTAAATTGGATACATTTGTTTTGCTTACAAATGAAGGGCCTAGCTTGGAGAAGGATGAACATTGGAGCAAGAACAAGCATGGAGATGATGGCATGCGCAAGGGGAACAAGAACGGAGTTACAAGTGATGATTTCAGGACTTTGAAGCCACCATAATGGGTGCATGAAGCCTTGGACGAAATATACAAGATGCCACTTCATAAATTTCGTCCCGAGGCTATTTTAGGTGCTGCGTCACCTTATTATTGGGCCAGGCCCATGTAATTTCGAAATACATAAGTATAGGCTATTTTTAGAGTCCGTATGTGTGGGGAAACAAGAGATAGGGTTGATTTCGGACCCCTCCACCAAGGGCCATGAAATCCACCCCCTCTTCCTCCATATATACAGCCCTTAGGGCATCATTTAGACCTTGGGTTTTGTTTAGATTAAAAGTTCGCCATAGCTGCAACTTCGCGTACTTCGTTTGTGTTCAACGACCAGACAAAGGCGTCACAGAACCCCACCTTGATCAATAAAGCTTTCATCTTATATTCGCAATATCCAGATTGCAATCTCAGTTTCTTGCTTGTTCTTCGTTTGCTCGCAGGAAACAGACCCTCGTGGTCAGGTTGATCGTGCTCCGGCGTGGTCAATAACCTCTCGGAGTTGGTTTAGCGATTGCTAAGGCGCGACGTCCTCGCACGTTCGTAGTCGGATCGTCAAAGTCGACTTCCACCAAAGCGATATCCATCATCTCATCGAAAGACGGGACACCTTTGCCTCTATCAAGTGGTATCAGATTTCCATGTTGCTCGGTGAGATTTTACAGTTTTTCGTAGTTTAGATCGAGTCTGTTCTTCATACCTACAGTCCACGAAAAAGCCACAAAAAAAATTAGGGTTAGTTCATCATATCCGAACAAATCTGAGCCTTTGCATAATCTTTTTAGGGTTTTGCTTTGTTGAATTTGTGGTTGCATCGTCGTGTCTAGTTGCTGGTCTTAGAGTCTA
Source organism: Triticum aestivum (assembly GCF_018294505.1). Lineage (NCBI taxonomy): Eukaryota > Viridiplantae > Streptophyta > Magnoliopsida > Poales > Poaceae > Triticum > Triticum aestivum. The sequence goes on along the minus strand of NC_057806.1, from coordinate 252,073,826 downwards.
GTCTTTTAGAGTTTCGAGTTCTGGTGAGTCACGCCTTGCGGTGCGGCGGCGGCGTGACAACTTATGACCAGAACTCGAAACTCTAAAAGACTAGACTCTAAGACCAGCAACTAGACACGACGATGCAACCGCAAATTCAACAAAGCAAAACCCTAAAAAGATTATGCAAGGCTCAGATTGGTTCGGATATGATGAACTAACCCTAATTTTTTTTTGTTGTGTGGCTTTTTCTTGGACAATAGGTATGAAGAACAGACTCGATCTAAACTACGAAAAACTGTAAAATCTCACCGAGCAACCTGGAAATCTGATACCACTTGATAGAGGCAAAGGTGTCCCGTCTTTCGATGAGATGATGGATATCGCTTTGGTGGAAGTCGACTTTGACGATCCGACTACGAACGTGCGAGGACGTCGCGCCTTAGCAATCGCTAAACCAACTCCGAGAGGTTATTGACCACACCGAAGCACGATCAACCTGACCACGAGGGTCTGTTTCCTGTGAGCAAACGAAGAACAAGCAAGAAACTAAGATTGCAATCTGGATATTGCGAATATAAGATGAAAGCTTTATTGATCAAAGGTGGGGTTCTGTGACGCCTTTGTCTGGTCGTTGAACACAAACGAAGTACGCGAAGTTGCAGCTATGGCGAACTTTTAATCTAAACAAAACCCAAAGTCTAAACGATGCCCTAAGGGCTGTATATATGGAGGAAGAGGGGGGAATTTCGTGGCCCATGGTGGAGGGGTCTGAAATCAACCCTATCTCTTGTTTCCCCACACATACGGACTCTAAAAATAGCCTATACTTATGTATTTCGAAATTACATGGGCCTGGCCCAATAATAAGGTGACGCAGCACCTAAAATAGCCTCGGGACGAAATTTATGAAGTGGCATCTTGTATATTTCGTCCAAGGCTTCATGCACCCATTATGGTGGCTTCAAAGTCCTGAAATCATCACTTGTAACTCCGTTCTTGTTCCCCTTGCGCATGCCATCATCTCCATGCTTGTTCTTGCTCCAATGTTCATCCTTCTCCAAGCTAGGCCCTTCATTTGTAAGCAAAACAAATGTATCCAATTTACGCAGCATCATATTCTCATGAACATTAGAATCATTACCAAGAAACGAAAGTACCTGGTAATTTAGTTGGTGTGCACGGGCTCTAGTAATTGGTCCAGTATGTATAGCAGCAGGGGCTGTGGGTGTAACAATTGTATTGATGTCCTCATCACAAAGGTTATATACGTGAATCCCTTAGTCCTTGTGCTGTTCCTATTATTCTAGTGCCGAAAAAGGATGGTACATCACGTATGTGTGTTGATTGTAGAGGCATTAATAATATTACTATTCGTTATCGTCATCCTATTCCTAGGCTAGATGATATGCTTGATGAATTGAGTGGCTCTACAATATTCTCCAAAGTTGATTTGCGTAGTGGCTACCATCAAATTCGTATGAAATTGGGAGATGAATGGAAAACAGCATTTAAAACTAAGTTTGGATTATATGAGTGGTTAGTCATGCCTTTTGGGTTAACTAATGCGCCTAATACTTTCATGAGACTAATGAACGAAGTTTTACGTGCTTTCATTGGACGATTTGTGGTAGTCTATTTTGATGATATACTGATTTATAGCAGATCTTTGGAAGAACATTTGGAACATTTACGTGCTGTTTTTATTGCTCTACGTGATGTACATTTGTTTGGTAACCTTGGGAAGTGCACCTTTTGCACCGACCGAGTATCTTTTCTTGGCTATGTTGTTACTCCACAGGGAATTGAAGTTGACAAAGCCAAGATTGAAGCTATTGAGAGTTGGCCGCAGCCCAAAACGGTCACACAAGTGAGGAGTTTTCTTGGCCTCGCTGGATTCTATAGGCGTTTTGTGAGAGATTTCAGCACCATTGCTGCACCTCTCAACGAGCTTACAAAGAAGGATGTGCCTTTTGTTTGGGGTACCGCACAGGAAGAAGCCTTCACGGTATTGAAAGATAAGTTGACACATGCTCCTTTACTCCAACTTCCTGATTTTAATAAGACTTTTGAGCTTGAATGTGATGCTAGTGGAATTGGATTAGGAGGTGTGTTATTACAAGATGGCAAACCTATTGCATACTTTTCTAAAAAATTGAGTGGGCCTAGTCTGAATTATTCTACTTATGATAAAGAATTATATGCTCTTGTTCGGACTTTAGAAACATGGCAACATTATTTATGGCCCAAAGAATTTGTTATACATTCTGATCATGAATCTTTGAAACATATTAAAAGTCAAGCTAAACTGAATCGTAGACATGCTAAATGGGTTGAATTCATTGAGACTTTCCCTTATGTCATTAAACACAAGAAGGGAAAAGAAAATGTTATTGCTGATGCATTGTCTCGTCGCTATACTATGCTTTCACAACTTGACTTCAAAATATTTGGTTTGGAGACCATCAAAGATCAATATGTGCATGATGCTGATTTTAAAGATGTAATGCAGAATTGTAAAGAAGGAAGAATGTGGAACAAGTTTGTCGTTAACGATGGATTTGTGTTTCGTGCTAACAAGCTATGCATTCCAGCTAGCTCCGTTCGTCTTTGGTTGTTGCAGGAGGCGCATGGAGGAGGATTAATGGGACACTTTGGCGTGAAGAAGACGGAGGACGTACTTGCTACACATTTCTTTTGGCCAAAGATGAGACGGGATGTTGAGCGTTTTATTGCTCGATGCACTACATGTCAAAAAGCTAAGTCACGACTCAATCCTCATGGTTTATATATGCCTTTGCCTGTACCTAGTGTTCCTTGGGAGGATATATCTATGGACTTTGTTTTAGGTTTACCTCGAACAAAGAAGGGGAGGGATAGCATATTTGTTATCGTGGATAGATTCTCGAAAATGGCACACTTTATACCATGTCATAAAAGCGATGATGCTGTTAATGTTGCTGATTTGTTCTTTCGTGAAATTATTCGCTTGCATGGTGTGCCAAATACTATTGTTTCAGATCGTGATACTAAATTTCTTAGCCACTTTTGGAGATGTTTATGGGCTAAGTTGGGGACTAAACTGCTTTTTAGTACTACTTGTCACCCCCAAACTGATGGACAAACTGAAGTAGTCAATAGAACGTTGTCTACTATGCTTAGGGCTGTTTTGAAGAATAATAAGAAAATGTGGGAGGAATGCTTGCCTCATATTGAATTTTCTTATAATCGTTCATTGCATTCTACTACTAAGATGTGCCCTTTTGAAGTTGTGTATGGTTTCCTACCTCGTGCACCTATTGATTTGTTGCCTCTTCCATCTTCGGAGAAGGTTAATTTTGATGCTAAACAACGTGCTGATATGATTTTAAAAATGCATGAGTTAACTAAGGAAAACATTGAGCGTATGAATGCTAAATATAAACTTGCTGGAGATAAGGGTAGAAAACATGTTGTGTTTGCACCTGGAGATCTTGTTTGGTTACATTTGCGTAAGGATAGATTTCCTGATTTGCGCAAATCAAAGCTAATGCCACGTGCTGATGGTCCCTTTAAGGTGTTAGAGCAAATAAATGATAATGCATATAAACTTGAGCTGCCTGCAGATTTTGGGGTTAGTCCCACTTTTAACATTGCAGATTTGAAGCCTTATTTGGGTGAGGAAGATGAACTTCCGTCGAGGACGACTTCATTTCAAGAAGGGGAGGATGATGAGGACATCAATACAATTGTTACACCCACAGCCCCTGCTGCTATACATACTGGACCAATTACTAGAGCTCGTGCACGCCAACTAAATTACCAGGTACTTTCGTTTCTTGGTAATGATTCTAATGTTCATGAGAATATGATGCTGCCTAAATTGGATACATTTGTTTTGCTTACAAATGAAGGGCCTAGCTTGGAGAAGGATGAACATTGGAGCAAGAACAAGCATGGAGATGATGGCATGCGCAAGGGGAACAAGAACGGAGTTACAAGTGATGATTTCAGGACTTTGAAGCCACCATAATGGGTGCATGAAGCCTTGGATGAAATATACAAGATGCCACTTCATAAATTTCGTCCCGAGGCTATTTTAGGTGCTGCGTCACCTTATTATTGGGCCAGGCCCATGTAATTTCGAAATACATAAGTATAGGCTATTTTTAGAGTCCGTATGTGTGGGGAAACAAGAGATAGGGTTGATTTCGGACTCCTCCACCAAGGGCCACGAAATTCCCCCCCTCTTCCTCCATATATACAGCTCTTAGGGCATCGTTTAGACTTTGGGTTTTGTTTAGATTAAAAGTTCGCCATAGCTGCAACTTCGCGTACTTCGTTTGTGTTCAACGACCAGACAAAGGCGTCACAGAACCCCACCTTGATCAATAAAGCTTTCATCTTATATTCGCAATATCCAGATTGCAATCTTAGTTTCTTGCTTGTTCTTCGTTTGCTCGCAGGAAACAGACCCTCGTGGTCAGGTTGATCGTGCTCCGGCGTGGTCAATAACCTCTCGGAGTTGGTTTAGCGATTGCTAAGGCGCGACGTCCTAGCACGTTCGTAGTCGGATCGTCAAAGTCGACTTCCACCAAAGCGAAATCCACCATCTCATCGAAAGACGGGACACCTTTGCCTCTATCAGAAAAGAAAATGTTATTGCTGATGCATTGTCTCGTCGCTATACTATGCTTTCACAACTTGACTTCAAAATATTTGGTTTGGAGACCATCAAAGATCAATATGTGCATGATGCTGATTTTAAAGATGTAATGCAGAATTGTAAAGAAGGAAGAATGTGGAACAAGTTTGTCGTTAACGATGGATTTGTGTTTCGTGCTAACAAGCTATGCATTCCAGCTAGCTCCGTTCGTCTTTTGTTGTTGCAGGAGGCGCATGGAGGAGGATTAATGGGACACTTTGGCGTGAAGAAGACGGAGGACGTACTTGCTACACATTTCTTTTGGCCAAAGATGAGACGGGATGTTGAGCGTTTTATTGCTCGATGCACTACATGTCAAAAAGCTAAGTCACGACTCAATCCTCATGGTTTATATATGCCTTTGCTTGTACCTAGTGTTCCTTGGGAGGATATATCTATGGACTTTGTTTTAGGTTTACCTCGAACAAAGAAGGGGAGGGTGTTGGAAATATGCCCTAGAGGCAATAATAAAAGTATTATTATTATATTTCCTTGTTCATGATAATTGTCTTTTATTCATGCTATAACTGTATTATCCGGAAATCGTAATACACGTGTGAATACATAGACCACAATATGTCCCTAGTGAGCCTCTAGTTGACTAGCTCATTGTGTTCAACAGATAGTCATGGTTTCCTGGCTATGGACATTGGATGTCGTTGATAACGGGATCACATCATTAGGAGAATGATGTGATGGACAAGACCCAATCCTAAGACTAGCACAAAAGATCGTGTAGTTCATTTGCTAGAGCTTTGCCAATGTCAAGTATTTTTTCCTTAGACCATGAGATTGTGCAACTCCCGGATACCGTAGGAGTGCTTTGGGTGTACCAAACGTCACAACGTAACTGGGTGGCTATAAAGGTGCATTACAGGTATCTCCGAAAGTGTCTGTTGGGTTGGCACGAATCGAGACTGGGATTTGTCACTCCGTGTAAGCGGAGAGGTATCTCTGGGCCCACTCGGTAGGACATCATCATTTGCGCAATGTGACCAAGGAGTTGATCACGGGATGATGTGTTACGGAACGAGTAAAGAGACTTGCCGGTAACGAGATTGAACAAGGTATAAGGATACCGACGATCGAATCTCGGGCAAGTGCAATACCGCTAGACAAAGGGAATTGTATACGGGATCGATTGAGTCCTTGACATCGTGGTTCATCCGATGAGATCATCGTGGAACATGTGGGAGCCAACATGGGTATCCAGATCCCGCTGTTGGTTATTGACCGGAGAACGTCTCGGTCATGTCTACATGTCTCCCGAACCCGTAGGGTCTACACACTTAAGGTTCGATGACGCTAGGGTTATAAAGGAAGCTTGTATGTGGTAACCCAATGTTGTTCGGAGTCCCGGATGAGATCCCGGACGTCACGAGGAGTTCCGGAATGGTCCGGAGGTAAAGATTTATATATAGGAAGTCCTGTTTCGGCCATCGGGACAAGTTTCGGGGTCATCGGTATTGTACCGGGACCACCGGAAGGGTCCGGGGGGCCCACCGGGTGGGGCCACCTGCCCCCGGGGGCCACATGGGCTGAAGTGGGAAGGGATCCAGCCCAAAGTGGGTTGGGGCGCCACTTCCCTCATGGCCCATGCGCCTAGGGTCAAAGGGGAACCCTAAGGAAGAGTCCTAGGAGGGGAAGGCACCTCCTAGGTGCCTTGGGGGGGAGGGAATCCTCCCTTGGCCGCCGCACCTTTCCCATCTAGGGCTGGCCGCACCCCTTGGGGGTGGGAAACCCTAAAGTGGGCGCAGCCCTCCCCTTGATGATGAGGACATCAATACAATTGTTACACCCACAGCCCCTGCTGCTATACATACTGGACCAATTACTAGAGCTCGTGCACGCCAACTAAATTACCAGGTACTTTCGTTTCTTGGTAATGATTCTAATGTTCATGAGAATATGATGCTGCCTAAATTGGATACATTTGTTTTGCTTACAAATGAAGGGCCTAGCTTGGAGAAGGATGAACATTGGAGCAAAAACAAGCATGGAGATGATGGCATGCGCAAGGGGAAAAAGAACGGAGTTACAAGTGATGATTTCAGGACTTTGAAGCCACCATAATGGGTGCATGAAGCCCTGGACGAAATATACAAGATGCCACTTCATAAATTTCGTCCCGAGGCTATTTTAGGTGCTGCGTCACCTTATTATTGGGCCAGGCCCATGTAATTTCGAAATACATAAGTATAGGCTATTTTTAGAGTCCGTATGTGTGGGGAAACAAGAGATAGGGTTGATTTCGGACTCCTCCACCAAGGGCCACGAAATTCCCCCCTCTTCCTCCATATATACAGCCCTTAGGGCATCGTTTAGACTTTGGGTTTTGTTTAGATTAAAAGTTCGCCATAGCTGCAACTTCGCGTACTTCGTTTGGGTTCAACGACCAGACAAAGGCGTCACAGAACCCCACCTTGATCAATAAAGCTTTCATCTTATATTCGCAATATCCAGATTGCAATCTTAGTTTCTTGCTTGTTCTTCGTTTGCTCGCAGGAAACAGACCCTCGTGGTCAGGTTGATCGTGCTCCGGCGTGGTCAATAACCTCTCGGAGTTGGTTTAGCGATTGCTAAGGCGCGACGTCCTCGCACGTTCGTAGTCGGATCGTCAAAGTTGACTTCCACCAAAGCGAAATCCACCATCTCATCGAAAGACGGGACACCTTTGCCTCTATCAAGTGGTATCAGATTTCCAGGTTGCTTGGTGAGATTTTACAGTTTTTCATAGTTTAGATCGAGTCTGTTCTTCATACCTACAGTCCACGAAAAAGCCACAAAAAAAATTAGGGTTAGTTTATCTTATCCGAACCAATCTGAGCCTTTGCATAATCTTTTTAGGGTTTTGCTTTGTTGAATTTGCGGTTGCATCGTCGTGTCTAGTTGCTGGTCTTAGAGTCTAGTCTTTTAGAGTTTCGAGTTCTGGTCATAAGTTGTCACACCGCCGCCGCACCATCATCATCACCCCTGCCATCTACCACCACCGCTTATCCACCACCGCTTCGAATCCATATCCATATACCACCACAGCTGTCATATACCACCACCGCTGCCATCTACCACCATATATCCACCACCAATCCGAGTTCTTGTCATATTAGGTTTGTTTTCGAGATCCATCTAGATTCCGATTCGTGTTTCCTTGCCGGAGTAGGTTTCGGAAAAAAAAAACCAAAATTTTTCGAAAACGCATTTTTCGAAAAAATTTCTGGCTATCCTATTTTTAGGTGTTTCTGAGTGTTTTGAGACAGGTGCCATTATAGGAAGTTTTTTTTGACCCGTTTCCAGTTTTTGGGTCCGGGCAGTCAAAAAAAAAATTGGTCAAAAAAAAATTTCGTGCCCATCCTTTCAGTTTGAGCTAAGAAGAGTTTTGAGACACTCGCCATTATAGTGATTTTTCGCAAAAAAAAAGCAGCGCAAAAAAAAGGGCGCAAAAAAAAAGAGCGAAAAAAAAATTCCAGAGTGTGCTTTTCCCTTGTTTACGTGCCGCGCCGTGATTTTGTTAGTGTTCTAGGCTCGCGTCTCTAGCACAGTCTAGCCTAGGACCAGCACAGTACCGTCGTTGAGCGTTTATTCAACTTTGCATCTCTGAATTGATTATTGCTGACCCTTTTTGCTACCATATTATAAGCCTTCCCAGCTCCACATACATCTACGTCGTGCGTTTGACTCTCCCTGGTAATCGCTCTATCCAAGCTTTGAGAGTTTTTGACTACAACGGTTGCCGATCACCGCCTGCTGCTGGGTAAGAACTGGTAAGAATTTGAGATTTGCTTGACGGATTTGTGACACCCACCACCACCACTTGTTCGTAGTCTGTAGGATCATATTCTTGTGTGTTTCTATTGCTGCTAACCTTGCCAGGATCACAAGCCGACGAGATTGACTGGGAGAATTTATCGAACAAGGAGCTTCATGATAAGTTTCAGCAAATGATGACTGAACAGGTGCAAGATGTGCTGAACAATTTTGAAGAGGCCATGGAGAAGATCACTGGCTTTGAGAAGGCGTTCGAAACAAAGCTCGATAACAAGTTTAATGAATTGCTCGCGCGTCTTCCACCACCACCACCCGCTGCAGCTAACGCACCTCTCCAACAACAACAACAACAACGACTACCTCCACGTCGCGAAGCAGACCTCCGCCGAGCAAGTCGTGTTCCTCTTTTGTTTGGCCAAACTGTTGGTGCTGCTGTTAATACTTCTGTGGCTCCTGCTGCTGATGCGGAGGAGGATGATTATGTGGGAGATTATGAGGATGAGGTTGATCAAAATCAACACTACGTGCAGCCACCTGTACCACCACCAGCAGGTCGACCTCAGGTATATATTCGTAATGGTAGGCCTGCACCACCACCTCAGGTACGAGATGATGTCCATATTCCTAAACTGAAATTGAATATTCCACCATTTGAGGGTAGATATGTTCCTGATATATATCTTACTTGGGAGTTAGAAACTGAACAACGATTTACATGTTTACAATATCCTGAGGAGAGACGAGTTGCTGCTGCCGTTTGTGCTTTCACTAGTTTTGCATGTGTATGGTGGTCTGAACATTGTAGATTATATCCTATTCCAACTACTTGGGCTGCTTTGAAAACTGCTATGCGTACGCGTTGGGTTCCACCATATTATCAACGTGAATTGCTTCAAAAATTGCAGCGTTTAAGACAAGGGAAAAATTCTGTAGAAGAATATTATCAGGAATTACAAACTGGCATGATTAGATGTGGTATTGTTGAGGAGAATGAAGCTATGCTTGCACGTTTTCTGGGTGGATTAAATAGAGAGGTTCAGACCATTCTAGACTATAAGGAGTATACTAATATCACTCGTTTATTCCATCTTGCTTGTAAAGCTGAACGTGAAGTGCAGGATCGACAAGCATTGGGGCGAACTAACTTTTCTGCAGGCCGACCTTCATCATGGACACCACGTGCATCTTCTACTTCAACTGCACCAGCACCTCCATCCGGTGCCACCTCCAGCCGTGATACAAGAAAACAGGCACAACCACCATTATCTGCCAAGAGCGCACCTGCGGGGCCTGCACAGCGTTCTTCTTCTTCCATGGCATCAACAGGGCACACAAGTGATATTATTTGTCGTCGTTGTAAGGGAGGAGGTCATTATGCGAGAGAATGCAAATCTCCGCGTGTGATGATTGCTACCGCGGATGGTGGATATGAGTCTGCTAGTGACTATGATGAGGAGACTTTGGCTCTTATTACACGTGAAGAACATGGTGGAGATGATTCTGATCATGAGACACAATACATGGCTCCTGAAGACGCTGACAGGTATGAATGTTTAGTTGCTCAACGTGTTTTGAGTGTGCAGGTCACACAAGCTGAGCAAAATCAGAGGCACAATTTGTTCCATACCAAGGGAGTTGTGAAGGAACGTTCTGTGCGCGTCATAATAGACGGAGGGAGCTGCAACAACTTGGCTAGCATGGAGATGGTGGAGAAGCTTTCTCTCACCACAAGACCACATCCACATCCTTACTACATCCAATGGTTCAACAACAGTGGCAAGGTTAAGGTAACACGTACTGTTCGTGTGCATTTTTGATGAGGACATCAATACAATTGTTACACCCACAGCCCCTGCTGCTATACATACTGGACCAATTACTAGAGCTCGTGCACGCCAACTAAATTACCAGGTACTTTCGTTTCTTGGTAATGATTCTAATGTTCATGAGAATATGATGCTGCCTAAATTGGATACATTTGTTTTGCTTACAAATGAAGGGCCTAGCTTGGAGAAGGATGAACATTGGAGCAAGAACAAGCATGGAGATGATGGCATGCGCAAGGGAAACAAGAACGGAGTTACAAGTGATGATTTCAGGACTTTGAAGCCACCATAATGGGTGCATGAAGCCTTGGACGAAATATACAAGATGCCACTTCATAAATTTCGTCCCGAGGCTATTTTAGGTGCCGCGTCACCTTATTATTGGGCCAGGCCCATGTAATTTCGAAATACATAAGTATAGGCTATTTTTAGAGTCCGTATGTGTGGGGAAACAAGAGATAGGGTTGATTTCGGACCCCTCCACCAAGGGCCACGAAATTCCCCCCTCTTCCTCCATATATACAGCCCTTAGGGCATCGTTTAGACTTTGGGGTTTTTGTTTAGATTAAAAGTTCGCCATAGCTGCAACTTCGCGTACTTCGTTTGTGTTCAACGACCAGACAAAGGCGTCACAGAACCCCACCTTGATCAATAAAGCTTTCATCTTATATTCGCAATATCCAGATTGCAATCTCAGTTTCTTGCTTGTTCTTCGTTTGCTCGCAGGAAACAGACCCTCGTGGTCAGGTTGATCGTGCTCCGGCGTGGTCAATAACCTCTCGGAGTTGGTTTAGCGATTGCTAAGGCGCGACGTCCTCGCACGTTCGTAGTCGAATCGTCAAAGTCGACTTCCACCAAAGCGAAATCCATCATCTCATCGAAAGACGGGACACCTCCGCCTCTATCAATTGCTGACCCTTTTTGCTACCATACTATAAGCCTTCCCAGCTCCACATACATCTACGTCGTGTGTTTGACTCTCCCTGGTAATCGCTCTATCCAAGTTTTGAGAGTTTTTGACTACAACGGTTGCCGATCACCGCCTGCTGCTGGGTAAGAACTGGTAAGAATTTGAGATTTGCTTGACGGATTTGTGATACACCACCACCACTTCTTAGTAGTCTGTAGGATCATATTCTTGTGTGTTTCTATTGCTGCTAACCATGCCAGGATCACAAGCCGACGAGATTGACTGGGAGAACTTATCGAACAAGGAGCTTCATGATAAGTTTCAGCAAATGATGACTGAACAGGTACAAGATGTGCTGAACAATTTTGAAGAGGCCATGGAGAAGATCACTGGCCTTGAGAAGACGTTCGAAACAAAGCTCGATAACAGATTTAATGAACTGCTTGCGCGTCTTCCACCACCGGCTGCACCTGTCGCACCTCTGCAACAACAACAACTACGCCCCCTTCCGAATCAGTATGGACGAGCACAGCGTGTTCCTATTGAGACAGGACAAACTTTTGGTGCCGCTGCTACTGCTGTTGGTGCTTCTTTGGCTCCTGCTACTGCTCCTGCTGGTACCCAGGAGGATGATGAGTATGCGGGTGATTATGAGGATGAGGTTGATCAAAATCAGATCTACGAGCAGCCACCAGCACCACCACCAGCAGGTCGACCTCAGGTATATATTCGTCATGGTAGGCCTGCACCACCACCTCAGGTACGAGATGATGTCCATATTCCTAAACTGAAATTGAATATTCCACCATTTGAGGGTAGATATGTTCCTGATATATATCTTACTTGGGAGTTAGAAACTGAACAACGATTTACATGTTTACAATATCCTGAGGAGAGACGAGTTGCTGCTGCCGTTTGTGCTTTCACTAGTTTTGCATGTGTATGATGGTCTGAACATTGTAGATTATATCCTATTCCAACTACTTGGGCTGCTTTGAAAACTGCTATGCGTACGCGTTGGGTTCCACCATATTATCAACGTGAATTGCTTCAAAAATTGCAGCGTTTAAGACAAGGGAAAAATTCTGTAGAAGAATATTATCAGGAATTACAAACTGGCATGATTAGATGTGGTATTGTTGAGGAGAATGAAGCTATGCTTGCACGTTTTCTGGGTGGATTAAATAGAGAGATTCAGACCATTCTAGACTATAAGGAGTATACTAATATCACTCGTTTATTCCATCTTGCTTGTAAAGCTGAACGTGAAGTGCAGGATCGACAAGCATTGGGGCGAACTAACTTTTCTGTAGGCCGACCTTCATCATGGACACCACGTGCATCTTCTACTTCAACTGCACCAGCACCTCCATCCGGTGCCACCTTCAGCCGTGATACAAGAAAAGAGGCACAACCACCATTATCTGCCAAGAGCGCACCTGCGGGGCCTGCACAGCGTTCTTCTTCTTCCATGGCATCAACAGGGCACACAAGTGATATTATTTGTCGTCGTTGTAAGGGAGGAGGTCATTATGCGAGAGAATGCAAATCTCCGCGTGTGATGATTGCTACCGCGGATGGTGGATATGAGTCCGCTAGTGACTATGATGAGGAGACTTTGGCTCTTATTACACGTGAAGAACATGGTGGAGATGATTCTGATCATGAGACACAATACATGGCTCCTGAAGACGCTGACAGGTATGAATGTTTAGTTGCTCAACGTGTTTTGAGTGTGCAGATCACACAAGCTGAGGAAAATCAGAGGCACAATTTGTTCCATACCAAGGGAGTTGTGAAGGAACGTTCTGTGTGCGTCATCATAGACGGAGGGAGCTGCAACAACTTGGCTAGCATGGAGATGGTCGAGAAGCTTTCTCTCACCACAAGACCACATCCACATCCTTACTACATCCAATGGTTCAACAACAGCGGCAAGGTTAAGGTAACACGTACTGTTCATGTGCATTTTAGTATATCTACATATGCTGATTATGTTGATTGTGATGTGGTACCTATGCAAGCATGTTCCTTATTACTTGGTAGACCATGGCAATTTGATAAAAATTCTGTACACCATGGTAGAAACAATCACTATACTCTTGTTCATAAGGATAAAAATATTACTTTGCTTCCTATGACTCCTGATTCCATTTTGAAAGATGATATTAATAGAGCTAATAAAGCAAAACAGGAGACGAATAAGAGTGAAAATCAGATTGTGGCAAAAGAATTTGAGCAACAAATGAAGCCTAATAATAAACCATCTAGTGTTGCTTCTGAAATTAAATTGAAAAGTGCATGTTTATTTGCCACCAAATCTGATATTGATGAGCTAGATTTCAGCAAATCTTTTTGCTATGCTTTTGTGTGCAAAGAGGCATTATTTTCATTCGAGGACGTGCCTTCCTCTTTGCCTCCTGCTGTCACTAACATTTTGCAGGAGTTCGCTGACGTTTTTCCACAAGACGTGCCACCGGGATTACCGCCTATTCGAGGGATTGAGCATCAGATTGACTTAATTCCCGGTGCTTCACTGCCAAACCGTGCACCATACCGTACCAATCCAGAGGAGACGAAGGAGATTATGCGTCAAGTACAAGAACTTCTCGACAAAGGTTATATACGCGAATCCCTTAGTCCTTGTGCTGTTCCTATTATTCTAGTGCCGAAAAAGGATGGTACATCACGTATGTGTGTTGATGAGGACATCAATACAATTGTTACACCCACAGCCCCTGCTGCTATACATACTGGACCAATTACTAGAGCTCGTGCACGCCAACTAAATTACCAGGTACTTTCGTTTCTTGGTAATGATTCTAATGTTCATGAGAATATGATGCTGCCTAAATTGGATACATTTGTTTTGCTTACAAATGAAGGGCCTAGCTTGGAGAAGGATGAACATTGGAGCAAGAACAAGCATGGAGATGATGGCATGCGCAAGGGAAACAAGAACGGAGTTACAAGTGATGATTTCAGGACTTTGAAGCCACCATAATGGGTGCATGAAGCCTTGGACGAAATATACAAGACGCCACTTCATAAATTTCGTCCCGAGGCTATTTTAGGTGCTGCGTCACCTTATTATTGGGCCAGGCCCATGTAACTTCGAAATACATAAGTATAGGCTATTTTTAGAGTCCGTATGTGTGGGGAAACAAGAGATAGGGTTGATTTCGGACCCCTCCACCAAGGGCCACGAAATTCTCCCCCTCTTCCTCCATATATACAGCCCTTAGGGCATCGTTTAGACTTTGGGTTTTGTTTAGATTAAAAGTTCGCCATAGCTGCAACTTCGCGTACTTCGTTTGTGTTCAACGACCAGACAAAGGCGTCACAGAACCCCACCTTGATCAATAAAGCTTTCATCTTATATTCGCAATATCCAGATTGCAATCTTAGTTTCTTGCTTGTTCTTCGTTTGCTCGCAGGAAACAGACCCTCGTGGTCAGGTTGATCGTGCTCCGGCGTGGTCAATAACCTCTCGGAGTTGGTTTAGCGATTGCTAAGGCGCGACGTCCTCGCACGTTCGTAGTCGGATCGTCAAAGTCGACTTCCACCAAAGCGAAATCCACCATCTCATCGAAAGATCGGGACCCTCGCCTCTATCACCCCAAGAGTGGCTACATCATCTGAGTTGATCATAAGAGGTAATGACAAAGGTACTGATCTTCCATCTCTACATGAGAATGATGAATGCCTTGTCAATTTGAATGCACCATCTGATGAGCTACCCACTACTTTGATCACACCACCTATTTTAGAGGACTACGTTGATAATTTGACTTTGCCATGTGATCAAACAACTGAAATACCAACAATTTTGAGTGCACCCATTTAATTAACTATTGATGCAAAAGAACCAATGTTTAATCATTTTGATATGACCTCTAATCTTGGTGATGATTCTGTGTTGAATGACTTATTGCATGTTTGCTTATTTAAGCATGTTGTAGCATGTAAATTTGATGCAAGTAAGGTTTATTCACCAATGTTGGGATGGTTTAATGATGAACATTGTCAATCTTTTGAAATGAATAAGAGCTTCACTTATATGTGCAAACTGAGTTGCAATATTTTCATGCCTTCTACTTCTTGTGCTAATTTTTTGGCTTTAGATTTTATGAACTATGCAAGTTACTCATCTATTCATGTGTCATATATGCAAAAATCAAGGGAAGTAAAAATGGATGACATATACATATACAACATGTACACCTTGTCTCTTTTGTTAGCCACATTTCAGATTAAGCAACGCCAAGGACGGCTTTATTTTCAAGAAGGGGAGGATGATGAGGACATGACTACCTTGGATATGACCAAAAATATCGCATATATGCATATTTGTCAGGTGATTTCTAGTGCAAACTATTCAATAATCTATTTATGTTATCCAGAACAAAAATACTTCACACACTTTTGTGTTTTGTCTAATTGCAGGTGTATGGGACATTTGTACAATCCACATATGAAGATAAGGAAGAAAGAGATGTTTATTTGCTGTCCAAAAAGTTCTCTCACGTCACTTTTGGCCCAAGAGAAGATAGAGTCCAAGTCTCTCACGTTCTGGATTCAGATTCGGACTGCACAGACATACCTGACTCAAAACGCACACAAGTTTTTCATACGGACTCCGAATTGGGTGATTCTTTTTTTGTTGGAAACTAGATTTCGTGTACTTTCCAACCCAATTGGAATCACCTTCAAATTCGTCCGGAGCGTTGAGTTGTGGACGAAACAATCTGATGCTGCAGCAGAATCCGAGTCAAACTACAAGTCCAAAGGTGTTACATCACCTCCACTTGGGCCCATTGGCCTTGTACGACCTAGATTTAGTTTTAGGCTGCCTTGGGACGTCCTCCCACCTCCTTGGCCGCCACCCCTTGCTCCTATATAAGTAGATCCATCTAGTAGCTTTTCCTTGGGATTTGTTTAGTTAAAAGTTAGCCATTGCAACTTCGTGTACTTCGTTTATGTCCAACGACCAGACCAAGACCGCTTACTTCATCTATATTCGCAATATTCAGATTTCTTTATCATATTCTTGCTTGTTCTTCGATTGCTTGCAGGAATAGACCTTCGTGGTCAGGTTGATTGTGCTTCGGCGTGGTCAATAACCTCTCGGAGTTGGTTTAGCGATTGCTAAGGCGCAACGTCGTGCACGTTTGTAGTCGGATCGTCAAAGTCATCTTCACCAAATCGATAGTTATCATCTCATAGAAAGATCGGGACACCCCGCCTCTATCAGCTAATAAAGCAAAACAGGAGACGAATAAGAGTGAAAATCAGATTGTGGCAAAAGAATTTGAGCAACAAATGAAGCCTAATAATAAACCATCTAGTGTTGCTTCTGAAATTAAATTGAAAAGTGCATGTTTATTTGCCACCAAATCTGATATTGATGAGCTAGATTTCAGCAAATCTGTTTGCTATGCTTTTGTGTGCAAAGAGGCATTATTTTCATTCGAGGACGTGCCTTCCTCTTTGCCTCCTGCTGTCACTAACATTTTGCAGGAGTTCGCTGACGTCTTTCCACAAGACGTGCCACCGGGATTACCGCCTATTCGAGGGATTGAGCATCAGATTGACTTAATTCCCGGTGCTTCACTGCCAAACCGTGCACCATACCGTACCAATCCAGAGGAGACGAAGGAGATTATGCGTCAAGTACAAGAGCTTCTCGACAAAGGTTATATACGCGAATCCCTTAGTCCTTGTGCTGTTCCTATTATTCTAGTGCCGAAAAAGGATGGTACATCTGATAGAGGCGGGGGTGTCCCGATCTTTCGATGAGATGATAACTATCGATTTGGTGGAGACGACTTTGACGATCCGACTACAAACGTGCACGACGTTGCGCCTTAGCAATCGCTAAACCAACTCCGAGAGGTTATTGACCACGCCGGAGCACAATCAACCTGACCACGAAGGTCTATTCCTGCAAGCAATCGAAGAACAAGCAAGAATATGATAAAAGCAATCTGAATATTGCGAGTATATATGAAGTATTGATAAAGGTGGGGATCCGTAAGCGGTCTTGGTCTGGTCGTTGGACACAAACGAAGTACACGAAGTTGCAATGGCTAACTTTTAACTAAACAAATCCCAAGGAAAAGCTACTAGATGGATCTACTTATATAGGAGCAAGAGGTGGCGGCCAAGGAGGTGGGAGGACGTCCCAAGGCAGCCTAAAACTAAATCTAGGTCGTACAAGGCCAATGGGCCCAAGTGGAGGTGATGTAACACCTTTGGACTTGTAGTTTGACTCGGATTCTGCTGCAGCATCAGATTGTTTCGTCCACAACTCAACGCTCCGGACGAATTTGAAGGTGATTCCAATTGGGTTGGAAAGTACACGAAATCTAGTTTCCAACAAAAAAAGAATCACCCAATTCGGAGTCCGTATGAAAAACTTGTGTGCGTTTTGAGTCAGGTATGTCTGTGCAGTCCGAATCTGAATCCAGAACGTGAGAGACTTGGACTCTATCTTCTCTTGGGCCAAAAGTGACGTGAGAGAACTTTTTGGACAGCAAATAAACATCTCTTTCTTCCTTATCTTCATATGTGGATTGTACAAATGTCCCATACACCTGCAATTAGACAAAACACAAAAGTGTGTGAAGTATTTTTGTTCTGGATAACATAAATAGATTATTGAATAGTTTGCACTAGAAATCACCTGACAAATATGCATATATGCGATATTTTTGGTCATATCCAAGGTAGTCATGTCCTCATCATCCTCCCCTTCTTGAAAATAAAGCCGTCCTTGGCGTTGCTTAATCTGAAATGTGGCTAACAAAAGAGACAAGGTGTACATGTTGTATATGTATATGTCATCCATTTTTACTTCCCTTGATTTTTGCATATATGACACATGAATAGATGAGTAACTTGCATAGTTCATAAAATCTAAAGCCAAAAAATTAGCACAAGAAGTAGAAGGCATGAAAATATTGCAACTCAGTTTGCACATATAAGTGAAGCTCTTATTCATTTCAAAAGATTGACAATGTTCATCATTAAACCATCCCAACATTGGTGAATAAACCTTACTTGCATCAAATTTACATGCTACAACATGCTTAAATAAGCAAACATGCAATAAGTCATTCAACACAGAATCATCACCAAGATTAGAGGTCATATCAAAATGATTAAACATTGGTTCTTCTGCATCAATAGTTAATTCAATGGGTGCACTCAAAATTGTTGGTATTTCAGTTGTTTGATCACATGGCAAAGTCAAATTATCAACGTAGTCCTCTAAAATAGGTGGTGTGATCAAAGTAGTGGGTAGCTCATCAGATGGTGCACTCAAATTGACAAGGCATTCATCATTCTCATGTTGAGATGGAAGATCAGTACCTTTGTCATTACCTCTTATGATCAACTCAGATGATGTAGCCACTCCCGGGGGCGATGTGTCACTTGGTGGAGGTGATGTAGTCCTGACAACAACGGATGTGGTTGTCATAGTATACCTAGTAGTTGAAG
>NC_057806.1:252040665-252054127 GCF_018294505.1 Triticum aestivum | reverse complement strand
TATCCATAAAATCATCTTCACTTTCTTCTAAAGAGGAATGCAACAAGGTAGTTTGTAAATCATCATAATATTTTGTTACAGTTTCACTACCTTGTTTTAAGTGTTGCAACTTCTTAATCATGTCACGAGTATAATAAGCAGGGACGAAAGTATGTCGCATGGCAAGTTTCAAATCATCCCAAGTAATAGGTATATAATCAGGGTGTAACCGACAATATTCACTCCACCAAACCAAAGCATAACCAGTGAAAGAACCAACCGCAACCTTAACCTTTTTATGTTCATCGAAATTATGGGAAGCAAATATATTTTTTATGTCGAACTCCCATTCAATATATAAAGCAGGTTTAAAACGGCCATTAAATGGTGGTATAGATACATTAACCTGATCATGTGCATTTGGATGTTTGTGCACCTCTCGTGACAGTTGTGGTATTTGCAAAGGTGGTGGCACGTCTCCCGCGATCGACAAAGCCCATGAATTGACTCTGGATCCTGTCATGATCAGTAGAACAAGAAACAAAACCCAAAAATAATGTTCCTATAACTACTAGGATGTGGTGGTAAAACGCTCACAGTAAAGCAAATATCAATGTCTTACAAGTTCTTACCATGCAGCTGGCGGTGATCGGCAACCAGCGGTGTCAAGTAACTCCGAATATTGAGTAAAGCGATTGCCATGGGGAGCGTACGTATACACGGTGTAGAAATATGTGGAGCTGGGTTGGCTATATATGGTAGCAAAAGATTAGCAATAATCAATTCAAAGATGCAATGTGGAATAAACGCTCAACGACGGTACTGTGCTGGTCCTAGGCTAGACCAGACTAGAGACGCGAGCCTAGAACACTAATGAGGTCACGGCGTAGCACAACTAGCATCAATGAAGGATACTAAGTAGCTCTTGACAGCAAGATATAAGTGAAGATCACAATGGCAGTGAAGATAATGATGAAAAACAACTGCCAAGCAGGATATACAACAACTCTCTCTCCAACTTTCCTCTTGAAAAGTTTGAGACAATTTTCTGATAAATTCTTTCAAAAAATGCTACTAACTCAAGCTTTCCAATGCAAAAAGAACCACTCAATTCCGAGTTGATATGAGGAGTCAAAGAATTCTAAAACTGGCCTAAAAAATTGGAACAAGCTGTGTTCACGAACTTCGGAGGTCAAAAAGACCTATTTAGAAGCCGATTTTGAGGTGTCAAATATTGAACTTGCTTCTGCAACTATTTAGATGCGGCTCGTCGCTATCTTCAATTTGAGTACTCACGAAGCCAAAACGGACTTCGTATGAGGAAGATACACCTGTTTTACTGAACAGTGCGCAAAACAGATTCCAATCCGAATTCAGGTACGAGATTGATTCTAGATAGATCCAATTTTTTTTCTTCTCTCTTTTATTTCTCACGCTTTTTTTTTCTTTTTCTTCTCCCTCTTTTTCTTTTTTTTCCTCTCTTTTTTTTCCTCTATCTTTTTTTTCTCCCTCTTTCCAAGACAAACTAGATAAGATGCAGATTGGATCAGGCGAAGATGTGAATGACCTCAACTATGATTATGACAATGAACAGTGCGTAGCACGTGGTGAAAATTAATGGATGGGATGGTGGACAGCGGAAGGGATAATGATGCAGCGGCGGCGTGACTAATGTGAACAGAACTCGAAACTCTAAAAGAACTAGACACTAAGACCAGCAACTAACACGACGATGCAACCGATAATTCAACTATGCAAGAAATGAATAGAAAATTGCAAAGGCTCAGACTGGCTTGGACCAAGGATGAATAGATCTAACTCTTTTTTGTGGCTTTTTCTTGGACAATAGGTAAGAAAATAAATCTAATCTAGGAAAACTGGAAATTCTCACCGAGCAACCTGAAAACTGATACCACTTGATAGAGGCGGGGGTGTCCCGATCTTTCGATGAGATGATAACTATCGATTTGGTGGAGACGACTTTGACGATCCGACTACAAACGTGCACGACGTTGCGCCTTAGCAATCGCTAAACCAACTCCGAGAGGTTATTGACCACGCCGGAGCACAATCAACCTGACCACGAAGGTCTATTCCTGCAAGCAATCGAAGAACAAGCAAGAATATGATAAAAGCAATCTGAATATTGCGAGTATATATGAAGTATTGATAAAGGTGGGGATCCGTAAGCGGTCTTGGTCTGGTCGTTGGACACAAACGAAGTACACGAAGTTGCAATGGCTAACTTTTAACTAAACAAATCCCAAGGAAAAGCTACTAGATGGATCTACTTATACAGGAGCAAGAGGTGGCGGCCAAGGAGGTGGGAGGACGTCTCAAGGCAGCCTAAAACTAAATCTAGGTCGTACAAGGCCAATGGGCCCAAGTGGAGGTGATGTAACACCTTTGGACTTGTAGTTTGACTCGGATTCTGCTGCAGCATCAGATTGTTTCGTCCACAACTCAACGCTCCGGACCAATTTGAAGGTGAATCCAATTGGGTTGGAAAGTACACGAAATCTAGTTTCCAACAAAAAAAGAATCACCCAATTCGGAGTCCGTATGAAAAACTAGTGTGCGTTTTGAGTCAGGTATGTCTGTGCAGTCCGAATCTGAATCCAGAACGTGAGAGACTTGGACTCTATCTTCTCTTGGGCCAAAAGTGACGTGAGAGAACTTTTTGGACAGCAAATAAACATCTCTTTCTTCCTTATCTTCATATGTGGATTGTACAAATGTCCCATACACCTGCAATTAGACAAAACACAAAAGTGTGTGAAGTATTTTTGTTCTGGATAACATAAATAGATTATTGAATAGTTTGCACTAGAAATCACCTGACAAATATGCATATATGCAATATTTTTGGTCATATCCAAGGTAGTCATGTCCTCATCAACATCACGTATGTGTGTTGATTGTAGAGGCATTAATAATATTACTATTCGTTATCGTCATCCTATTCCTAGGCTAGATGATATGCTTGATGAATTGAGTGGCTCTACAATATTCTCCAAAGTTGATTTACGTAGTGGATACCATCAAATTCGTATGAAATTGGGAGATGAATGGAAAACAGCATTCAAAACTAAGTTTGGATTATATGAGTGGTTAGTCATGCCTTTTGGGTTAACTAATGCACCTAGTACTTTCATGAGATTAATGAACGAAGTTTTACGTGCTTTCATTGGACGATTTGTGGTAGTTTACTTTGATGACGTATTGATTTATAGCAGATCTTTGGAAGAACATTTGGAACATTTACGTACTGTTTTTATTGCTCTACGTGATGCGTGTTTGTTTGGTAACCTTGGGAAGTGCACCTTTTGCACCGACCGAGTATCTTTTCTTGGCTATGTTGTTACTCCACAGGGAATTGAAGTTGATAAAGCCAAGATTGAAGCTATTGAGAGTTGGCCGCAACCCAAAACGGTCACACAAGTGAGGAGTTTTCTTGGCCTCGCTGGATTCTATAGGCGTTTTGTGAGAGATTTCAGCACCATTGCTGCACTTCTCAATGAGCTTACAAAGAAAGATGTGCCTTTTCTTTGGGGTACCGCACAGGAAAAAGCCTTCACGGTATTGAAAGATAAGTTGACACATGCTCCTTTACTTCAACTTCCTGATTTTAATAAGACTTTTGAGCTTGAATGTGATGCTAGTGGAATTGGATTAGGAGGTGTGTTATTACAAGATGGCAAACCTGTTGCATACTTTTCTGAAAAATTGAGTGGGCCTAGTCTGAATTATTCTACTTATGATAAAGAATTATATGCTCTTGTTCGGACTTTAGAAACATGGCAACATTATTTATGGCCCAAAGAATTTGTTATACATTCTGATCATGAATCTTTGAAACATACTAAAAGTCAAGCTAAACTGAATCGTAGACATGCTAAATGGGTTGAATTCATTGAGACTTTCCCTTATGTCATTAAACACAAGAAGGGAAAAGAAAATGTTATTGCTGATGCATTGTCTCGTCGCTATACTATGCTTTCACAACTTGACTTCAAAATATTTGGTTTGGAGACCATCAAAGATCAATATGTGCATGATGCTGATTTTAAAGATGTAATGCAGAATTGTAAAGAAGGAAGAATGTGGAACAAGTTTGTCGTTAACAATGGATTTGTGTTTCGTGCTAACAAGCTATGCATTCCAGCTAGCTCCGTTCGTCTTTTGTTGTTGCAGGAGGCGCATGGAGGAGGATTAATGGGACACTTTGGCGTGAAGAAGACGGAGGACGTACTTGCTACACATTTCTTTTGGCCAAACATGAGACGGGATGTTGAGCGTTTTATTGCTCGATGCACTACATGTCAAAAAGCTAAGTCACGACTCAATCCTCATGGTTTATATATGCCTTTGCCTGTACCTAGTGTTCCTTGGGAGGATATATCTATGGACTTTGTTTTAGGTTTACCTCGAACAAAGAAGGGGAGGGATAGCATATTTGTTGTCGTGGATAGATTCTCGAAAATGGCACACTTTATACCATGTCATAAAAGCGATGATGCTGTTAATGTTGCTGATTTGTTCTTTCGTGAAATTATTCGCTTGCATGGTGTGCCAAATACTATTGTTTCAGATCGTGATACTAAATTTCTTAGCCACTTTTGGAGATGTTTATGGGCTAAGTTGGGGACTAAACTGCTTTTTAGTACTACTTGTCACCCCCAAACTGATGGACAAACTGAAGTAGTCAATAGAACGTTGTCTACTATGCTTATGGCTGTTTTGAAGAATAATAAGAAAATGTGGGAGGAATGCTTGCCTCATATTGAATTTGCTTATAATCATTCATTGCATTCTACTACTAAGATGTGCCCTTTTGAAGTTGTGTATGGTTTCCTACCTCGTGCACCTATTGATTTGTTGCCTCTTCCATCTTCGGAGAAGATTAATTTTGATGCTAAACAACGTGCTGAATTGATTTTAAAAATGCATGAGTTAACTAAGGAAAACATTGAGCGTATGAATGCTAAATATAAACTTGCTGGAGATAAGGGTAGAAAACATGTTGTGTTTGCACCTGGAGATCTTGTTTGGTTACATTTGCGTAAGGATAGATTTCCTGATTTGCGCAAATCAAAGCTAATGCCACGTGCTGATGGTCCCTTTAAGGTGTTAGAGAAAATAAATGATAATGCATATAAACTTGAGCTGCCTGCAGATTTTGGGGTTAGTCCCACTTTTAACATTGCAGATTTGAAGCCTTATTTGGGTGAGGAAGATGGACTTCCGTCGAGGACGACTTCATTTCAAGAAGGGGAGGATGATGAGGACATCAATACAATTGTTACACCCATAGCCCCTGCTGCTATACATACTGGACCAATTACTAGAGCTCGTGCACGCCAACTGAATTACCAGGTACTTTCGTTTCTTGGTAATGATTCTAATGTTCATGAGAATATGATGCTGCCTAAATTGGATACATTTGTTTTGCTTACAAATGAAGGGCCTAGCTTGGAGAAGGATGAACATTGGAGCAAGAACAAGCATGGAGATGATGGCATGCGCAAGGGGAACAAGAACAGAGTTACAAGTGATGATTTCAGGACTTTGAAGCCACCATAATGGGTGCATGAAGCCTTGGACGAAATATACAAGATGCCACTTCATAAATTTCGTCCCGAGGCTATTTTAGGTGCTGCGTCACCTTATTATTGGGCCAGGCCCATGTAATTTCGAAATACATAAGTATAGGCTATTTTTAGAGTCCGTATGTGTGGGGAAACAAGAGATAGGGTTGATTTCGGACCCCTCCACCAAGGGCCACGAAATTCCCCCCTGTTCCTCCATATATACAGCCCTTAGGGCATCGTTTAGACTTTGGGTTTTGTTTAGATTAAAAGTTCGCCATAGCTGCAACTTCGCGTACTTCGTTTGTGTTCAACGACCAGACAAAGGCGTCACAGAACCCCACCTTGATCAATAAAGCTTTCATCTTATATTCGCAATATCCAGATTGCAATCTTAGTTTCTTGCTTGTTCTTCGTTTGCTCGCAGGAAACAGACCCTCGTGGTCAGGTTGATCGTGCTCCGGCGTGGTCAATAACCTCTCGGAGTTGGTTTAGCGATTGCTAAGGCGCGACGTCCTCGCACGTTCGTAGTCGGATCGTCAAAGTCGACTTCCACCAAAGCGAAATCCACCATCTCATCGAAAGACGGGACACCTTTTCCCCTATCATTATACCATGTCATAAAAGCGATGATGCTGTTAATGTTGCTGATTTGTTCTTTCGTGAAATTATTCGCTTGCATGGTGTGCCAAATACTATTGTTTCAGATCGTGGTACTAAATTTCTTAGCCACTTTTGGAGATGTTTATGGGCTAAGTTGGGGACTAAACTGCTTTTTAGTACTACTTGTCACCCCCAAACTGATGGACAAACTGAAGTAGTCAATAGAACGTTGTCTACTATGCTTAGGGCTGTTTTGAAGAATAATAAGAAAATGTGGGAGGAATGCTTGCCTCATATTGAATTTGCTTATAATCGTTCATTGCATTCTACTACTAAGATGTGCCCTTTTGAAGTTGTGTATGGTTTCCTACCTCGTGCACCTATTGATTTGTTGCCTCTTCCATCTTCGGAGAAGGTTAATTTTGATGCTAAACAACGTGCTGAATTGATTTTAAAAATGCATGAGTTAACTAAGGAAAACATTGAGCGCATGAATGCTAAATATAAACTTGCTGGAGATAAGGGTAGAAAACATGTTGTGTTTGCACCTGGAGATCTTGTTTGGTTACATTTGCGTAAGGATAGATTTCCTGATTTGCGCAAATCAAAGTTAATGCCACGTGCTGATGGTCCCTTTAAAGTGTTAGAGAAAATAAATGATAATGCATATAAACTTGAGCTGCCTGCAGATTTTGGGGTTAGTCCCACTTTTAACATTGCAGATTTGAAGCCTTATTTGGGTGAGGAAGATGGACTTCCGTCGAGGACGACTTCATTTCAAGAAGGGGAGGATGATGAGGACATCAATACAATTGTTACACCCACAGCCCCTGCTGCTATACATACTGGACCAATTACTAGAGCTCGTGCATGCCAACTAAATTACCAGGTACTTTCGTTTCTTGGTAATGATTCTAATGTTCATGAGAATATGATGCTGCCTAAATTGGATACATTTGTTTTGCTTACAAATGAAGGGCCTAGCTTGGAGAAGGATGAACATTGGAGCAAAAACAAGCATGGAGATGATGGCATGCGCAAGGGGAACAAGAATGGAGTTACAAGTGATGATTTCAGGACTTTGAAGCCACCATAATGGGTGCATGAAGCCTTGGACGAAATATACAAGATGCTACTTCATAAATTTCGTCCCGAGGCTATTTTAGGTGCTGCGTCACCTTATTATTGGGCCAGGCCCATGTAATTTCGAAATACATAAGTATAGGCTATTTTTAGAGTCCGTATGTGTGGGGAAACAAGAGATAGGGTTGATTTCGGACTCCTCCACCAAGGGCCACGAAATTCCCCCCTCTTCCTCCATATATACAGCCCTTAGGGCATCGTTTAGACTTTGGGTTTTGTTTAGATTAAAAGTTCGCCATAGCTGCAACTTCGCGTACTTCATTTGTGTTCAACGACCAGACAAAGGCGTCACAGAACCCCACCTTGATCAATAAAGCTTTCATCTTATATTCACAATATCCAGATTGCAATCTTAGTTTCTTGCTTGTTCTTCGTTTGCTCGCAGGAAACAGACCCTCGTGGTCAGGTTGATCGTGCTCCGGCGTGGTCAATAACCTCTCGGAGTTGGTTTAGCGATTGCTAAGGCGCGACGTCCTCGCACGTTCGTAGTCGGATCGTCAAAGTCGACTTCCACCAAAGCGAAATCCACCATCTCATCGAAAGACGGGACACCTTTGCCTCTATCAGCGGTGCATTAAGGACATAAGCTTTCTACTGATCGCATAATCGCTACTATCAACTTTCAACTATATTTTCTCTAGGAACATATCTAAAACAGTAGAACTATAGCGTGAGCTACGACATAATTTGCAAAAAGTCTTTTGACTATGTTCAGGATAATTAAGTTCATCTTATGAACTCCCACTTAGATAGACATCACTCTGGTCATCTAAGTGATCACATGATCCGAGTCAACTAGGCCGTGTCCGATCATCACGTGAGACGGACTAGTCATCATCGGTGAACATCTTCATGTTGATCGTATCTACTATACGACTCATGCTCGACCTTTCGGTCTCCGTGTTCCGAGGCCATGTCTGCACATGCTAGGCTCGTCAAGTTAACCCTAAGTGTTTTCGCTGTGTAAAACTGTCTTACACCCGTTGTATGTGAACGTAAGAATCCATCACACCCGATCATCACGTGGTGCTTAGAAGCAACGAACTGTAGCAACGGTGCACAGTTAGGGGAGAACACTTCTTGAAATTTTGTAAGGGATCATCTTATTTACTACCGTCGTCCTAAGTAAACAAGATGCATAAACATGATAAACATCACATGCAATCAAATAGTGACATGATATGGCCAATATCATTTTGCTCCTTTTGATCTTCATCTTCGGGGCTCCATGATCATCTTGTCACCGGCATGACACCATGATCTCCATCATCGTGTCTTCATGAAGTTGTCACGCCAACGACTACTTCTACTTCTATGACTAACGCGTTTAGCAATAAAGTAAAGTAGTTTACATGGCGTTCTTCAATGACACGCAGGTCATACAATAAATAAAGACAACTCCTATGGCTCCTGCCGGTTGTCATACTCATCGACATGCAAGTCGTGAATCCTATTACAAGAACATGATCAATCTCATACATCACATATATCATTCATCACATCCTTTTGGCCATATCACATCACATAGCATACCCTGCAAAAACAAGTTAGACGTCCTCTAATTATTGTTGCATGTTTTACGTGGCTGCTATGGGTTTCTAGCAAGAACGTTTCTTACCTACGCAAGACCACAACGTGATATGCCAATTGCTATTTACCCTTCATAAGGACCCTTTTCATCGAATCCGTTCCGACTAAAGTGGGAGAGACTGGCACCCGCTAGCCACCTTATGCACCAAGTGCATGTCAATCGGTGGAACCTGTCTCACGTAAGAGTACGTGTAAGGTCGGTCCGGGCCGCTTCATCCCACAATGCCGTCGAAACAAGATTGGACTAGTAACGGTAAGCATATTGAACAACATCAACGCCCACAACTACTTTGTGTTCTACTCGTGCAAAGAATCTACGCAATAGACCTAGCTCATGATGCCACTGTTGGGGAATGTAGCAGAAATTCAAAATTTTCCTACGCGTCACCAAGATCTATCTATGGAGAAACCAGCTACGAGTAGAAGGAGAGGAGTGCATCTACATACCCTTGTAGATCGCTAAGCGGAAGCGTTCAAGTGAACGGGGTTGATGGAGTCGTACTCGTCGTGATTCAGATCACCGATGATCAAGTGCCGAACGGACGGCACCTCCGCGTTCAACACACGTACAGCCCGGTGACGTCTCCCACGCCTTGATCCAGCAAGGAGAGAGGGAGAGGTTGAGGAAGACTCCATCCAGCAGAAGCACAACGGCGTGGTGGTGATGGAGGAGCGTGGCAATCCCGCAGGGCTTCGGCAAGCACCATGGGAGAAGATGAGGAGGGAGAGGAGCGGGGCTGCACCAACGAGAGATCAAATCGCGTGTTATGGGCAGCCCCTAGGCCTCATATATATAGGGGGATGATAGAGGCAAAGGTGTCCCGTCTTTCGATGAGATGGTGGATTTCGCTTTGGTGGAAGTCGACTTTGACGATCCGACTACGAACGTGCGAGGACGTCGCGCCTTAGCAATCGCTAAACCAACTCCGAGAGGTTATTGACCACGCCGGAGCACGATCAACCTGACCACGAGGGTCTGTTTCCTGCGAGCAAACGAAGAACAAGCAAGAAACTAAGATTGCAATCTGGATATTGTGAATATAAGATGAAAGCTTTATTGATCAAGGTGGGGTTCTGTGACGCCTTTGTCTGGTCGTTGAACACAAACGAAGTACGCGAAGTTGCAGCTATGGCGAACTTTTAATCTAAACAAAACCCAAAGTCTAAACGATGCCCTAAGGGCTGTATATATGGAGGAAGAGGGGGGAATTTCGTGGCCCTTGGTGGAGGGGTCCGAAATAAACCCTATCTCTTGTTTCCCCACACATACGGACTCTAAAAATAGCCTATACTTATGTATTTCGAAATTACATGGGCCTGGCCCAATAATAAGGTGACGCAGCACCTAAAATAGCCTCGGGACGAAATTTATGAAGTGGCATCTTGTATATTTCGTCCAAGGCTTCATGCACCCATTATGGTGGCTTCAAAGTCCTGAAATCATCACTTGTAACTCCGTTCTTGTTCCCCTTGCGCATGCCATCATCTCCATGCTTGTTCTTGCTCCAATGTTCATCCTTCTCCAAGCTAGGCCCTTCATTTGTAAGCAAAACAAATGTATCCAATTTAGGCAGCATCATATTCTCATGAACATTAGAATCATTACCAAGAAACAAAAGTACCTGGTAATTTAGTTGGCGTGCACGAGCTCTAGTAATTGGTCCAGTATGTATAGCAGCAGGGGCTGTGGGTGTAACAATTGTATTGATGTCCTCAGAGGAGTGAATTCACCTTGTGTCCAATGGCGTATGTTCGAGGTCTCGTCATATTGACTACTTCAGTTTGTCCATCAGTTTGGGGGTGACAAGTAGTACTAAAAAGCAGTTTAGTCCCCAACTTAGCCCATAAACATCTCCAAAAGTGGCTAAGAAATTTAGTATCACGATCTGAAACAATAGTATTTGGCACACCATGCAAGCGAATAATTTCACGAAAGAACAAATCAGCAACATTAACAGCATCATCGCTTTTATGACATGGTATAAAGTGTGCCATTTTCGAGAATCTATCCACGACAACAAATATGCTATCCCTCCCCTTCTTTGTTCGAGGTAAACCTAAAACAAAGTCCATAGATATATCCTCCCAAGGAACACTAGGTACAGGCAAAGGCATATATAAACCATGAGGATTGAGTCGTGACTTAGCTTTTTGACATGTAGTGCAGCGAGCAATAAAACGCTCAACATCCCGTCTCATCTTTGGCCAAAAGAAATGTGTAGCAAGTACGTCCTCCGTCTTCTTCACGCCAAAGTGTCCCATTAATCCTCCTCCATGCGCCTCCTGCAACAACAAAAGACGAACGGAGCTAGCTGGAATGCATAGCTTGTTAGCACGAAACACAAATCCATCGTTAACAAAAAACTTGTTCCACATTCTTCCTTCTTTACAATTCTGCATTACATCTTTAAAATCAGCATCATGCACATATTGATCTTTGATGGTCTCCAAACCAAATATTTTGAAGTCAAGTTGTGAAAGCATAGTATAGCGACGAGACAATGCATCAGCAATAACATTTTCTTTTCCCTTCTTGTGTTTAATGACATAAGGGAAAGTCTCAATGAATTCAACCCATTTAGCATGTCTACGATTCAGTTTAGCTTGGCTTTTAATATGTTTCAAAGATTCATGATCAGAATGTATAACAAATTCTTTGGGCCATAAATAATGTTGCCATGTTTCTAAAGTCCGAACAAGAGCATATAATTCTTTATCATAAGTAGAATAATTCAGACTAGGCCCACTCAATTTTTCAGAAAAGTATGCAACAGGTTTGCCATCTTGTAATAACACACCTCCTAATCCAATTCCACTAGCATCACATTCAAGCTCAAAAGTCTTATTAAAATCAGGAAGTTGGAGTAAAGGAGCATGTGTCAACTTATCTTTTAATACCGTGAAGGATTCTTCCTGTGCGGTACCCCAAACAAAAGGCACATCCTTCTTTGTAAGCTCGTTGAGAGGTGCAGCAATGGTGCTGAAATCTCTCACAAAACGCCTATAGAATCCAGCGAGGCCAAGAAAACTCTTCACTTGTGTGACCGTTTTGGGCTGCGGCCAACTCTCAATAGCTTCAATCTTGGCTTTGTCAACTTCAATTCCCTGTGGAGTAACAACATAGCCAAGAAAAGATACTCGGTCGGTGCAAAAGGTGCACTTCCCAAGGTTACCAAACAAACGTGAATCACGTAGAGCAATAAAAACAGCACGTAAATGTTCCAAATGTTCTTCCAAAGATCTGCTATAAATCAGTATATCATCAAAATAGACTACCACAAATCGTCCAATGAAAGCACGTAAAACTTCGTTCATTAGTCTCATGAAAGAACTAGGCGCATTAGTTAACCCAAAAGGCATGACTAACCACTCATATAATCCAAACTTAGTTTTAAATGCTGTTTTCCATTCATCTCCCAATTTCATACGAATTTGATGGTATCCACTACGCAAATCAACTTTGGGGAATATTGTAGAGCCACTCAATTCATCAAGCATATCATCTAGCCTAGGAATAGGATGACGATAACGAATAGTAATATTATTAATGCCTCTACAATCAACACACATACGTGATGTACCATCCTTTTTCGGCACTAGAATAATAGGAACAGCACAAGGACTAAGGGATTCGCGTATATAACCTTTGTCGAGAAGCTCTTGTACTTGACGCATAATCTCCTTCGTCTTCTCTGGATTGGTACGGTATGGTGCACGGTTTGGCAGTGAAGCACCGGGAATTAAGTCAATTTGATGCTCAATCCCTCGAATAGGCGGTAATCCCGGTGGCACGTCTTGTGGAAAGACGTCAGCGAACTCCTGCAAAATGTTAGTGACAGCAGGAGGCAAAGAGGAAGGCACGTCCTCGAATGAAAATAATGCCTCTTTGCACACAAAAGCATAGCAAACAGATTTGCTGAAATCTAGCTCATCAATATCAGATTTGGTGGCAAATAAACATGCACTTTTCAATTTAATTTCAGAAGCAACACTAGATGGTTTATTATTAGGCTTCATTTGTTGCTCAAATTCTTTTGCCACAATCTGATTTTCACTCTTATTCGTCATCTGTTTTGCTTTATTAGCTCTATTAATATCATCTTTCAAAATGGAATCAGGAGTCATAGGAAGCAAAGTAATATTTTTATCCTTATGAACAAGAGTATAGTGATTGTTTCTACCATGGTGTACAGAATTTTTATCAAATTGCCATGGTCTACCAAGTAATAAGGAACATGCTTGCATAGGTACCACATCACAATCAACATAATCAGCATATGTAGAGATACTAAAATGCACACGAACAGTACGTGTTACCTTAACCTTGCCGCTGTTGTTGAACCATTGGATGTAGTAAGGATGTGGATGTGGTCTTGTGGTGAGAGAAAGCTTCTCCACCATCTCCATGCTAGCCAAGTTGTTGCAGCTCCCTCCGTCTATTATGACGCGCACAGAACGTTCCTTCACAACTCCCTTGGTATGGAACAAATTGTGCCTCTGATTTTGCTCAGCTTGTGTGACCTGCACACTCAAAACACGTTGAGCAACTAAACATTCAT